>NC_133364.1:26754640-26809816 GCF_049309525.1 Garra rufa
ACCCCAAACTGTCACAGTTTATGGGAAAATCCAAAGTTCTATACCATTCCAAATAGTCCAAGCTGATCTAAAGTATCCTAATTATTCAATTAATCATTGGGAACAGCTGTTTTAATAAACTCAACAGGTAAAAAACAGAAGCTCTCTGCTGTTGGTTTGTGGACAGTCATGGCTAAGACAAAGAAGCTCACTGAGGACCTGCGGCTGCGCATTGTGGCTGCTCACATAAATTGAATAGTTTGGCCACAAAGCCTTCATTTGGCATAAAAACCTTCAACCCATCTCCACTGTTTGGGGGGTGTTTTTCAGCCGGTGGACCAGGGAACCTAATCACAGTAAAGGTAACAATGAAAAAGAAGCAATACATCAAAATTCTCAACAACAACATCAGGCAGTCTGCAGAGAAACTTGGCCTTGGGCACCAGTGGACATTTCAGCACGACAACGACCCAAAAAGTGGTGAAGAAATGGTTAGCAGACAAAAACATTAACGTTTTGCAGTGGCCCAGCCAGAGGGGCTGTCGAAAGATTAATCGTAATTAATCGCATCCAAAATAATACATAAAAGTTTGTTTCCATACTATATCAGTGTGTGTTTAATGTGTATATTCATTATGTATATATAAATATACATACATACATGTATATATATTTACAAAATATTTATATGTATAGTTATATTTATTATTATGTAAATATTTGACATATAAATCTAAACTTTTTTTCTTAATATATACATGTATGTTGTGTGTATTTATATATAGGCTACATAAAAAGTATACATAGTAAACACACATACAGTATATAAACATGAACTTTTATTTTGAATGCGATTAATCGCAATTAATCTTTGGACAGCCTTAATTTATATATAAATATATATTACACATATTTTTTAAATATATACGTGTGTGTGTGTGTGTGTGTGTGTGTGTGTGTGTGTGTGTACCTGGTATTCATCACGTTGTGGGGACCAAATGTCCCCACAAGGATAGGAATACCAGTAAATTTTGACCTTGTGGGGACATTTCTCAGGTCCCCATGAGGAAACAGGCTTATAAATCATGCACAATGAGTTTTTTTGAGGAAGTAAAAGTTTGCACAATCTCCTGTGAGGGCTAGGTTTAGGTGTAGGGTAGGGTTAGGGCGATAGAAAATACGGTTTGTACAGTATAAAAACCATTACACCTATGGAATGTCCCCATAAAACATGTAAACCAGTGTGTGTGTGTGTGTGTGTGTGTGTGTGTGTGTGTGTGTGTGTGTGTGTGTTTATATATACATAATAATATACACAGACTTTGATTTTGAATATGATTAATTGCAATTAATCGATTTAACAGCACTATTTAATAATTAAAGCAAAGTTGTTATTAATTATTATTATTAAAATATAGAACCAGATAAACAATAAGCAAGCAAACAAACAAATAAATAAATAAATACATATTTACTTATTTACTAACCATTTATCTACATTTTCTATCCACACAAAGCTTCCACATTTTAATTGTTTTTTTAAACATTTACTTAAAAGGAGGAAAATGTCATAAGGTTAAGAAAGTATGAACAAACAAAAAAAGACAATGAAATCATATTTTCAGTTTTTTAATAGAGTTAAATGAACATTTATAATGTAACACACACACACACACACACACACACTTAAATAAATACAAAGATTTCAAAATAACCTGATGCAACTGCATATTCTGTGCATGCAATGCTATCATGTTTTTTTGTTGTTTATGAAAATGCCTGTCTGTTCTGGTCCTGCAACCAATAGTTGTATTTGTTTACATTCTTATTATACTATTTATAGAAATCCCTTGTTTTCAAGTCTAATCTGATATTGCACTCCTGTTGCAGTGAACTCATGGCATGTGACAGATGCCATGTGACTAGCATTTCATGTAAATTGCATCATTTCACACAAATTTGAATGGCAAATGAAAGGTTTGACTGGTTATACAACAACTTTCCATTGAAGGCAAGAGTTAATAGCTGTTCCAACAGGTAAGCAAAGAGTCCAGAGGGCCATAAAACACAGATAGTGCTCATTAGAAATGAGATGGATGTGGTTGTGGGTGAAATGGATGAGGAGAGATACTGCTGTGTGTGACTGCAGGGTGCTATTTGACCATTTATGGAAAAATTGCAAGAAAAGGAAATAAAGTTCTGTGAAAACAAACAAACACTCATAAACATCAAATTTTCTTTTAGACTGTTTATTGATTCAGTAAATGCATATAAATGATTCACTTTCTTCAGAAAGAGACAATTATTAGACTTGCTGATATGTTGTGTGATCTCAGTAATGAACAAAGTGCTTGAAACACAATGCCTAGTACAAATAAATAAATATTATTTTTACAAAAAAAGGAAAGGTATTACAAAATGAGGTTCAAGTATCTGAAGCGAACACATGAATTACTGTTAAGAGCCATTATACAACATTGCACCTAGTCGCGTGATAAACAATGTTTTACATTACAAACGGAACCAGAAATGGCATTCAAAGCAACTAAACGTCTTCTCAGAACTGTATTTACAATTAAAGCTGGTACTTAGATTCAAAGTGTTAAACTTTTACTCCATTCCTACAAAATCTCTTAGAAATTCAAATTGTAAACAAGGGTAAATCTGTACATATAATATCAAACACTAGTTTAATCTCTTAATTAGGCTGAGACATGCTAACAAAACTAAAATGATAAAAGTGAAATTAAATTCAAAAGTTATTTTTTTACATATATAGTTCTCATATTAGAATGTAAAAAAAGCAACTCTGGCCTGATAGCTCAAGCACTAGGCACTCTAGGGAATTAATAAATGAACAGTATAAAATTGTATCTGATATCTGTCACGCCATAAAACACATTAAATATACACAACAAATATAAACACTGCTTCACTTTGTTCCATCCAAACACTCATAAAACACCCTGTTATTATAACCTTGCACATCAAGCTCTTAAAAAAACACAAATTACACAAAAAACACACTCACAATCCATATCCATTACACAAATCATCTGAAACTGCAGTGGACAACATGAGAACTTTTAAACAGCCTTCAAAACTGCGAGCAGCATTACAAATGGTAAGATTCATTATTGCCCTCAGAAATGAAGACAAATAAATGCAAATCATCTAAATGTGCAATTACAATGTGCAATTTATTTGCAGCATACATTTGAAAGTGAGTGCAGAAAAGCCATGAATCAGCCCGCAAGCGTCTGCGGGTGATCTTTGGTCTGTTTTAGCATCGTTCTTCAAAGTTCAGGGCATACTCTTACCGTCAGTATTAAAAAAACTGGCCCGAGACCAGAATAAAACCATCTACGAGTGGTATCCTGTTACGTAAACAGGGAATAGTGTCCAAAAACACGGGGGTGGTTAACAACATTGTTAAATCCCTGCATGCCACTGGGCTTCAGTTTTCCCTTCATACACAAAAACACACACAGAAATCAGCAAACTAGTACAAACTAAACAAAACATACATTGATTTCGAACTCATGAAGGACAAATAGAAAAACCCAGGTTGCACTCAGTGTCCATTTTTTGAGAGATGGACACACATATCTCTCTGAGAGGAAAAGAGGAAGCAGCCTGGCAGGAAACTCTTCCGCGTTGAGTACAGCAATACAGCTTTAGAATCTCACAGACAGAGCTGAGGGGGTTCATGGCACTCTATGGAGCATTTCTTCAGGTTCTGTGAAAAAGAATGTACAGTAGATTGGTTAATTACTGAAGAGTTGGTCTACGTAACAAGCTAGCTGCTAGCTCACAGCATTTTAGCATAACAGCAGTTAGCATAGCATTACAACACAAAACTGCTATTATTGTTATTGGCCAGTTTACATGGGATCTGAAGTAAAAGAGGAAATGTTTCTAAAGAATTCAAACAACAACTGCAAGCTCTACATATTTTGCATAGTTTTAGTTTATTTATAAAATATTTTAAAGGTAAACAATGCCATTGAACCGGACGAACCTCGATTTTATCCCAAAATCAATACAGAAAATCCTGAAACGTTCGATTATAGAGTGTTTTCATGACCCATCATCAATCGGCCATATTGGCGGCAGTGAACATAAACAATGACACTGAACCGAACGAAACTCACATATTTGGCTGATTTTATCCCAAAATCAATACAGAAAATCCTGTAACGTTAGATTACAGTGTTTTCATGACCCATCGGTCAATCGGCCATATTAGTGGCACTGAACAATGCCACTAAACCGAACGAAACTCGCATATTTGGCTGATTTTATCCCAAAATAAATACAGAAAATCTTGAAACGTTAAATTATAGATTGTTTTCATGACCCGTCATCAATCGGCCATATTGGTGGCACTGAATGTTAACAATGCCACTGAACTGAACGAAACTTGCATATTTCACAGATTTTATCCCAAAATCAATACAAAAAAAACCCTGGAACGTTTGATTATAGAGTGTTTTCAAGACCCATCATCAATCAGCCATATTGGTGGCACCGGACGTAATCAATGCCACTGAACCGAACAAAACTCGCATATTTGGCTGATTTTATCCCAAAATCAATACAGAAAATCCTGAAACATTCGATTATAGAGTGTTTTCATGACCCATCATCAATCGGCCATATTGGCGGCACTGAATGTAAACAGTGCCACTGAACGAAACGAAACTTGCATATTTGGCTTATTTTAACCCAAAATCAATACAGAAAAACATGAAACGTTTGATTATAGAGTGTTTTCATGGCATATTGGCGGCACTGAACATAAACAATGCCACTGAACCGGAAGAAACTCGCATATTTGGCTGATTTTATCCCAAAATCAATACAGAAAATCCTAAACGTTCGATTATAGAGTTTATTCCACGTCAACAATCAGCCATATTGGCGGCACTGAATGTAAACAGTGCCACTGAACGAAACGAAACTCGCATATTTGGCTGATTGTCCTTCTCTATATGATTTAATAGCTTCCACATGTTTTTTTTTTTCCATAGTTTAGACAGCATAAATATTTAGAACAACGTATTAAGTGCAACTCATGGTGTTGTTTACATCCTAGTATCGCCAATATGGCCGCACATCAGGGTAACTGACCAAATCGTAAGGTAAGTGCAAACCCTCTATCGACCATTTAGCTACTATTTTCTATGACCATTACCTCTGAAAGAGCAGCACTGACACCACTTGTAGGTAATGTAAAAAAGTGCGTCTTTAAGCATGCAAAAGATGAGCAAGAAACAGACAGTGACCATTTATAGAACAAATGAGAAAGTGATATCTAGATATAAATGAAGATATAAATAAAGTGTAGTGTAGCTACGGTACTCTATTATATCTTCATTAATACCACCTTAAAATGGCCCATATTGTAAAATTAGAACTTAATAATCAGGTGTAATCTTGTTTTACACAACCATTTTCTGCCCTTTCTCTAAAACAAAAGATGTTACTGTGCCTTTAAGACTTAAATATGCAAATAAGGTTGTTATGATTGGCTAAACTTCATGTACTGGCATGGCTTGCAGTAACATTTAAAAGGGAAGTTACAAAATACTTAGTAAGTAATGTTATGTAAATGCAGGTGGTATTATGTTAATGAAATCATTCATGAAGACTTCTGATTGGTTAGTTTTAATAACTCATCAGTTTGATTGGACGTCAACGGCCAATAGATAAGAGAAACATTTTTTTGTTACTTTAAATGTTGATAATTTAAGAAAGTTTCATTGCATGGCCCATTTTAAGGATGTGATGGTCAAGTTGGGAAAGTTTAAGGTGCTAGAGTTATTTGAAGAAGACAAGGAAGAAACAGAAATAGAAAATACTTACAGACAGGCTTCACCAAGCCAGTGCTGCAGTACATAAAGTAGAATGAGGAAGGATAATAGAAGAAAACACAGAAACAGGAAGAGAATGTGAAAGGGTGAAGCATGAAATGTTTAGTATCTCACCAGAGGGTTATGGAGTGATATGATAGATATGACACTGATATAAAAGCACCTGTGGCTCACCTGTGTGGATAGAGAGAGAGTGGTGTGTGAAGTTGAACACAGGGTCAATTGAGCAGGTTTCACCTCTCTGATGATCGGGTCGTCCAGACCCTCAATGCGGGGCTTCTTATAGGGTTCTGGGCTGGTGAGAGGAGTCACGCTGTTTCTTCTAATCAAACTGCTTGGGCCTCGTTTTACCTCCTAGAGAGAGAAGACACAACAAGAGATTAGACGCTGAAATGGTATTTTGTTTATGTGTACTATATATGCAAGACAAGTATACGTTTATGCTTACCTCTGGTCTGTCTCTATGCGTGTTCACTGCCTCCACATTTAAAGAAATGGATTCAACTTTGCACCCTTTAAAAACAAAATTAGTTCGTTATACCCATCAATATTATCAAGATTAGATTAGATATTGTCAGAGATAATAGAATAATCTTACCATAAGCCACTGGTGTCAGCTTTAGTACTGTGTGGAGTGGACACTTCAGGTACGGCATCTCATCTGCCGACAGGAAATTAAAGGTTAGATTGCACTGCATATAATTATGGAAAAGTGCGCAGATGAAATGAGGGCTCATTTACTTATGATTCATGTCATTTCAAACCTGTATGGCTTTGTTTGTTTTTTCCGTGGAACACAAAAAGAGACATTTAGATAAATGCTCATGCTGCTCTTTTCTGTACTATGAAAGCATTGTTGTCAAACTTCATACACTTTAGATTAGTGAACACATATTCACTATTAACAGAGTTTTTCCTCAATAAACTTTTAATTTGCTGCGTATTGATTGTAAGTAAGGTAGCTGTTGTAAAAGTTATGTTTAGCTGTTGGTTATGGTTAAGGGATCTAAAATATTGTCATGAGTTAATAGGTGCTTTATAAGTATAGCTAATTTGTAGTAATATGCATGCTAATAAGCAACCAGTTAAGCAATTAGTGAATAACGTTCCCTAATCCAAAGGATTACCTAGTCTTTTTGAAACTATCACAAGGGGACACAATCAAGGTTTAATGAGGTTTGTTCCTGGCTTTAGAAGTTGTTTTTTTAAATTGAGATTTATACAAAATATTGAATATATTAAATAAATAAGTTTTCCATTGATGTATGGTTTGTTAAGATAGGACAATATTTGGCCGAGATACAACTATTTGAAAATCTGGAATCTGAGGGTGCAAAAAAATCTAAATATTGAGAAAATTGCCATTAAAGTTGTTCAAATGAAGTTGTTTTCCATAGAAAAAAAGAAACTCATGAGTTTGAAATTATACAAGGGTGAGTAAATGATGAGGTGATGTTTCATTTAAGAATCTTACCTGCACTTTTGTCCAAGAAGTAGGCTAGTAGGCATCGCATCACAGCCTGGTGACAAACAACAAGAACATTTTCCTGCCGTTCCAGTTCCATAATCACAGGTTCCACCCGCTGAACCAAATCTTGATATGACTGGAGAAAGCCAGAAGCATTTTATTAAAGAAAGTTTCTTGGACTTCGTCATGGTAAAATAAAGGCATTTCATCTGTTTGTACCTCTCCAGAGGGATAGCGGTAGTAGTATTTGTCCTGATCTCTGAGAGTAAACTCTTCTGGAAACCTCTCCCTCACTTCTTCATAGGTCATCTCCTCACACACACCCTGTAGACAAGATATGAACATTTTAGGTTGACTGAATGGAGCATCTTTGCAGAAAAACCAGAGATGCATGCTGTAGAACTTACTGCATCAATCTCATTCAGGGCTTTCCACTGCTCATACGGGACATTGAGGGCCTCAGCGGTTTGGATAGTACGACGCAGCTGGCTTGTCCAAACCTTCAAGTCTTTCAAATTCTGCTCCTCCACGAATTTAGCAAGAGCTCCTGCGAACTACAGAGTGGAATGGTTTGTTATTCTGCAGAGTTTGGATGAATTGGACACTTTGGTAATTTAGTACTCTTGGCTTGGACACTGTTTCAAACTTTACAAATACCGTCCTTGGTACCAGATTGAGCTTACTAGCAAAAACATGCCTGTTTATGACAGCTCGCAAGGAATAAGTCAGTTTAAGATGAGTCAGCAACTATTAAAAAGTAATTACCCAACCTCACAAGTCGAACCTACTGCATTATTTTCATTCTTTTCCAAGATTTATGAATATAGTACCTTTCGTCCACGTGTTGACAATCCAGAGTCTCCGCCTAGTCGGCCCTGCAGGTTGTGCTGGCTCTCACCATGGCGACACAAATAAATAGAGCGTGGCTGAACATGGATGTTCATCAGGTAGTAGACGATCCGACTCTGGATGTGGTCTTGAATACGGTTCACCAAGAATCTGCGGCCGACATCAATCACTTTGATGAAGGACAGATTTCTGAGGACAAACAAGGAGAGGTGGTTAATCTTGTGATATTAAAGATAAGTCAGTGACAAGAAACTGTGCATGTATTGCTAGCGTACCTGTCATACTGGTCAGGGTCAAGTGGCTGATAGTTCACTCTGTAACATTCAATTCTTTTCTTGAAGTCCTCCATGGCATCCGTCTTGTTGCAATCTTGATAGTCAGGACATGACACCTTAACTTCCTGTTTAGGTATTAATGTAATGTTTAGAGGTTTTCCACACTTTATCGTTACGAATTAAACAGTCATTGTACAAAAATGTATATCAGGGGTCTCCAAACTCTGTCCTGGAGGGTCAACGTCATCTGCTGTGGTATTGGACATCAATTTATCGTTGACGTTAGACATTGAATTTACATTGAATTTTGGTTATCCCCTGATGTCACAACCAAAATTTACCAAATATCAATGACTTATGATGTTGCGAGTCTGCTGGGTTGCACTTTGGTTGAGAATAAAAATTGAGTTGATGTCAGTAGTTGGCGTCAATTTGTCGTTGACTTAATGTTGGATTTTGCTTACACAACCTAAAACATGACTAAATATCAACGTCAGCTAACGTTTAACTGCTGGCTACACACCTGCCTAGAAGTTTCTAGCATGCCTTATAAGACCTTGGTTAGCTGGTTCAGGTGTGTTTTATTAAGGTTGGAGCTAAACTCTGCAGGACACCGGCCCTCCAGGACCAAGTTTGGAGACCCCTGGTCTATAATCAGGTTCTATTATATATAATAAAGTTTTATTTTTATATATATATATATATATATATATATATATATACTTCCCTCCAAACGTTTAGAAACACCCCTGGAAAATGTGATTTTGGACGATATCAGCATAGTGTGAATCATCTTTGGGCAATCCTTCAGGAGACTTGGAGTAATATATCAGGTCAATGTTTGAATAAACTGACTCGGATGTCCAGATTATGCAGAGCTGTAATAGCTGCTAATGGTGGATATTTTGATTAATCGAAAATGTAAATTTTTTTCTATGTATGAACTGCCTATGTAATAAAATGTTTTTATAGTTTGTGTTGTCCCTTATTAGTGCAAAATTATCACAAATTAAAAAGGATTCATGCCAATATTGTCCAAATACCCACTTTTCTAGGGCATTTCCAAACTTTCGGAGGGCAGTGTATAAATTTATATATATGTTGTTTGAAACTCTTAATCATGCAACTTACCAAGATGTTACAGGCGATTACATTTGGGTCATCGCAAACAGACTCGATGAAGAAAATCTGCAAAAGCACATTTGTATTAGTGGTCTTCATCCCTGGAATTGTCATCAAAAGTAATCTTCAGGAGAATATGACTGACCTTGAAGCCATTTTCTGCCCCAAAATCCAGGATCATATCTCGTCGCTCTCTAGTTGTGTTTGTAGCATCAAAAACCTGTGGTAAGATACATTTACAGCAGTTATCATCTGCTCTTTTAAGCAAAGCTTAAACGTCCCACAAGCTGTTTATACATCTACAGAAGATACTTACAGCCACTTGACCTTCCTCTTCAGTGAGGTAAGTCTTGACATCTCTTAGAGCGGCCAAGGCACACTGCCTGAGGACAAAACAAAATGATTAATCACTTTGTATACCTACATAAATGAGGTAAAGAAGAATTAATTTTCATGTTATGGCATTGTGGAGTTTAGGCACACAACTCACTGTCGGATTTTCACGGCATCCTCATTGTCCGATTTGAAGAAATCGTAGGAGCTGTAGTGTTTCACTGCCTCTCGACGATACTCGCCAACGTTGAAGACTAGAAATAGACATATTCACAATTAAGAATTTCTGTAAAATGTGTTTATATAGCTATATATATAAATTAGTGCTTGATGTACCTTTTGTGGGAATACCAATCCAGTTGAGGTAGCGTGTGAGTTTCCTTGATATGTAGGTTTTGCCCCGGGCAGGAAGCCCTACCATTACTATCACCGTTGGGGGGTTTGCCAGGTGGGGTCCTCCACGTGCTGAAATAAAAGAGAAATTAAAACACGTTAACGTTTTGCTGAACAAAAATGCATAAACAGAATCTCTACTCGCCGTTAGCCTATATTTTAGTGGATATGCACTTGGGACTTCACGTGTCTTCATGCATCACATGTCCAGGCAGCCTGTTAGCGAGCCTCACTGACAGCCAGCTATGGACTTGGTCATGTGCGCACAGATGCACTTTGAAAACTAAACACTTACTACTCCTAAATGCACATTCCACGCCGCCGGCAGCGACGTTAACCGGGTCAGACGCAGATAAGTCTCACTTTCTCGTACACACAGAGACACATAAATCCACCAAGAAGTAAATGTTTCTGTGCATGTCTGACGTTTCATGGGAATCACCAGAAAATATATGTAGTTATGCAATTGTGCATTAGGCTGGGGTTCAACGTTTTGATTTTGTTTTTATTTCTTCATGTTATTTGTGGGTTCGAGTAATCCCTAACAAACGGAGAGAAAGTACACAGCAGTTTTTCTCAATGAATTACGGGCGTTCATTGGCAGGTGGCCATGTGAATGGGATATGTGAACCAGCACAGTCAGGGTTAATCCTTGAGAAGGTCTTAAGAAGATCCCCAATGGAAACATGCAACCTCATACTCAGCTCAGTCAGCAGAGACAGACATTGATCTTATTAGGCTTTTACTGGCTGTCCATGTTCACTGACCAGACAGAATCTGACCAGGAGAACATGTCTAGGTCATGATTCACCCTGTAATTAAAATTCTATTCTATTCTATTCTTCTATTATATTATATTATAAACTAAAAATGTTTTTTTTTGCTACCATGACAAATACTCCACAATGTATTACTGCATAGATTATTAAATGAAATAAATTATTTATTTATATTAAAATTTGATTTTTTTATTTTATTTATATAGTTAGTTAATATAGCAAATTCATTATATTCTACAATATACTGTTATACTGCAATAAAAAAAAACATACTGTTCTGGATTAAATTATTGAGTGAAAATAAAAGATGATACAAAAAATAAAAAAATAAATAAAAATACTACCAAGACAAATAAATACTTTACAATGTATTATTGCATAAATTATTAACTTTTTATTTAGATTTATTTATTTATTTATATAGCAATTTCATTATATTCTACAATAAAAAAAATATACTGTCCTGAATTAATTTACTGTATTAAATTCTGCAAAAATAAATGGTGATACAAATGGAGAGATAAATAAATTATTTATTAACTTAAAAAATAAATAAATACTTTACAATGTATTACTGTATACATTTTTACACTTAATTTTTTTTTTTCATTTAAGTAATTGCATTTATTTGATTGCAATTGTTCTGTAACACACATCCAAAAAAATATATTATAACAATATGAGCAATAGGCTATTTCAGTTTAGTATGCGGTCCTTACAATCACAGGGTGATATCACTGACGCAGCAGATATTAAACTGCATCATTTGTGATGAGTAATTCCTAAGCATCCGCTACCAGCATCAGCAAGTAAATATACTCGACCAATCAAAGCCCAGGATGACTGGACAACGGAATATTCCCACATTCCTCTCTGTCAATTCCCTATTCAGAGCGCGCATCAATGCCTGGCGCCATCAGCGTGCCATAGAGTTCTCAAGTCTTTACAAAGGCGATGCGCGTGGGTTTCCATGACAACAGAATCACTTGAGACTGCGCTCTTACAATCTTGCCGGCTACTTCTCAATATTGAAGGGTCAATTTATTCTGTAGGCATGGCTACCGATGACCATCACCCTAAACTATGTCAGAGCTTGAATAAAGTGCACGTGCCAGTTCATAATAAACAGTTTATTTCTATTAGCTACATATTTTATTTCATATGTTAATAATATCCATTAATAAGTAAATATATTTTTTTAGATATATATGCAATCACTTACATGTGAGGGGCACTGAAGGTTTGTCATCCTTAGAGGGAATCCAGATCTTTTGGATCCTGTTCTGGGTTAGTTCCCTTGGCATTCCTTTAAGGTTGAAAAATATCAGCAAGGAAACGGCGGCACGTTACACACCTGCTTCGGAAATCCCAAGACGAAAAATCAAAAACTGCGATACGCTACTTTTTGTAAGTCTTCTTTTTTTCTTTCTAAGTCTTCTTCTTCTTCTTTAAAAGCTATTTGAAGATTTGCTTCTCGGTTAAAATTTGGTAGACCTCTTCGTTCTGCTTCCCGGTAATCTCTAACATCACGTCTCTCATCCTCTGCGCTTTAAATACGGAACCGGCAACACGATGCGGTGACGCAACTACAGAAGGCGTGTCTGCCAGTGAGCGCGTTCACGTGTGCCACCTTGCGGCCGAGCGCAAAATATTATTAATAAGAAAAAACAAATGCACAACTTTGGTGTTTACACTATATTCGTGCGTTTTAATAACACACTATTTGTTATTATTATTTTGATATTTCGTTTATATTTCTAAACGCACATAATGATATACGGGATTGTAAGGCAGTGCACACTGGGCATTAAAAATGCAGGTCACGCATGGAGTGGGCATCCCCACACTTGCCTACGTGCGGGGAGTCACTACATCAATCCATCAATCTCCACAAAGCCGTGAATAAATAGCAAGCATCTGCAAGCTTGCTGAATCACCGGCTTGTTGTTCTTTGAAAGATTATTTCATGGCATAAAAGTAATATATCAATAAATGCAATGGCCAACTCTTAGGCTAAATCGAAAATAATTTTATAGTCTATTTTGTTTCCATATCTTTCAAAAAATGCATAATAAAATTAACTAATGAACCAGCAATTGAATAATTCTTAATGTGCATGTAATTCCGAAAGGTTATTAAGATTTACCGCAAGTGATTTTGAGAGATCGTTTTTAGGTTTTGTAGCAAACATTTTAAAAACAAATCATTAAAAAAAGATATCAAACTTCCAGCCTCATGTAAACACAACATTTTTGGAACATTAGCCTATAAAAGGTTACTTTTCTGAATGACATGTGCATTTTGTACAATAGATGTAAATTTAAAGTGTTTATTTTTCCCTTTTCCGTTTTGTTTCCTCGTTTCATTTTTAACATAAAGAGCTATAGTATAGAAGTGCGTGAGAAACAAAAGACTGCGTTTTTTTAAAACCTTTGTTGGTTTTGAGATCTTCGGTGAAACGCCGAGTGCCGTTGGTGACTCTCACATCTGCACGTACAGGATGAAATCCGAGGGCGTGACATCACCCTACCGCCTAGCATCATCTCTGTCCAAAAAATATTACACTCACCTATCAATGGAAACTAATTTTTTTTGTTGTCTAGTTCTCACGTAGCAGCTCTTTAGAACACTTACCGACCAACATTTCAAAAGACGTGTGAATGTTTAAGAATAGCGCATAGGAAAACAAATCATTCTCAGCGCATATGTTTTCTCACACAGCCACGGGATACCCAAAGAAAGTAAGTTAACTGTGAGTGAGGTGAGAACAGTTTTGTTTTTACCCAAGCTTTATGTCACTTCCCCGTGATTCCAGGTATCACTTTCCCACTCTTTCATGTCTTTGTTAGGCTAATACACAGTGAACCTGTTTCCTGACTCATTGACCCAATTCCAGAAATGCTGTCTAGCTGAGCTCTCAAAATATACTTTTTTCTTTCCGAATATCATTCTAAAATGTGTATTCACGTGGTGGTACTTCAAGTAGCAGTGTTCAAAGGCAAGCAGATGTTATGCTACAGCACCTATTGTTGCTCTTTTGTTCTCATTTATAAGGCGATTTGGATAAAAGCCTTTGCTAAATGATTTCATGCAAATGTAAATGTTGTGGTTACAGGTTAAAAAAAGCCTAGTTTTAAACTACATGTAAGTTGTAAATTTGTACTGTGGAGATAATTTATTTAGTCGTGGCTTTTGAAGAGATGTCTGGCACACTTTTATTACAAACTGTAACAGGCGAATTTGTCCTGTAGCTGCGTTTCCATTACCCTTTAAATTTTATGATTGCATGAGGTGGTTTTTCAGGCAGTTCGAAAAAGGAATATTAAGCAAAACAGCAATTGAAACATTTTTTCGCATTTACAGGTCAAATTCGATTAAATATAGCCAAAAATCCAACAAAAATAGGTTGTTATGACTAATCTTTTGGTGGGAAAAAACTAAGTTTTAGTCGCATTAATCGGTTAATGGAAACACTGTCATTTCGCAAAACTTTTTAATCGACATTTATAAATATAGGCAAAGTTTTGTGCTAACCTGTAATGGAAACGCACCTATTATGACTCCAAACACTTTTGCAACTGCATAGCAAATTTATACGAATTTATAACATTCACTGCATTGAAAATACACCTAATAGAAATGCGTCAATGCGGCAAAACAGCAATAGGAAACTTTTTTTTCGCATTTACAGGTCACATTTGATTAAACATAGCCAAAATCCCACAAAAATCTGTTACCATGCTTATCGTGAGAGGAAATGGAAATTATCGTGGTTAATGGAAACGGCGTCATTTCGCAATACTTTTTTTCTGCATTTAGAAATATCAGCAAAGTTTTGTGCAAATCTGTAATGGAAACGTCTATTTTTCCAACTGCATAGCAAATTTGTCGCAATATCGTAAATTTACATGACTTTTTTTTTTTTTACATTAGCTGCATTTCCATTACCCTTTGAATTGCGCAAATTGAAATTGCGAAACAGCAATGGAAAAAAAATTTTTCACCATCATTTCACAATATTTTTTTATCAACATTTATAAAAAAATCGGCAAAGTTCTGTGCAAAGCTGTAATGGAAACATGCCTATTTACGTATTTGTCCTCTCCCCAAATGTGTTACTAACAAAATACAGTAATACGTAATTCAATAAGAAGGGTTAAATTGACCTATTAAGATTTTGCTTACATCTTTCATTCTGTTATTAGAACGTTTTCAGGGGTAAATCAATCACAATTATAATTTTAACAATATTTCAAGTGTGATTTATCAGATTTGTTGTATTTTGAATCAAATGTTTCTTTGTAAAAGACAGAAAGTTGATCACACAGATTTCAAACTTAAGGAATGATCAGTTTGAATATACAGTCGTGGCCAAAAGTTTTGAGAATTACATAAATACTGGAAATTGGAAAAGTTGCTGCTTAAATTTTTATAATAGCAATTTGCATATACTCCAGAATGGTATGAAGAGTGATCAGATGAATTGCATAGTCTTTCTTTGCCATGAAAATGAACTTAATCCCGAAAAAAACTTTCCACTGCATTTCATTGCTGTCATTAAAGGACCTGCTGAGATCATTTCAGTAATCGTCTTGTTAACTCAGGTGAGAATGTTGACGAGCACAAGGCTGGAGATCATTATGTCTGGCTGATTGGGTTAGAATGGCAGACTTGACATGTTAAAAGGAGGGTGATGCTTGAAATCATTGTTCTTGCATTATTAACCATGGTGGCCTGCAAAGAAACACGTGCAGCCATCATTGCGTTGCATAAAAATGGCTTCACAGGCAAGGATATTGTGGCTACTAAGATTGCACCTAAATCAACAATTTATAGGATCATCAAGAACTTCAAGGAAAGAGGTTCAATTCTTGTTAAGAAGGCTTCAGGGCGTATAAGAAAGTCCATCAAGCGCCAGGATCGTCTCCTAAAGAGGATTCAGCTGCAGGATTGGAGTGCCACCAGTGCAGAACTTGCTCAGGAATGGCAGCAGGCAAGTGTGAGCGCATCTGCACGCACAGTGAGGCCAAGACTTTTGGAAGATGGCCTGGTGTCAAGAAGGGCAGCAAAGAAGCCACTTGTCTCCAAAAAAACATCATGCAGGGACAGATTGATCTTCTGCAAAAAGTATGGCGAATGGACTGCTGAGGACTGGGGCAAAGTCATATTCTCCGATGAAGCCTCTTTCCGATTGTTTGGGGCATCTGGAAAAAGGCTTGTCCGGAGAAGAAAAGGTGCATGCTACCATCAGTCCTGTGTCATGCCAACATTAAAGCATCCTGAGACCATTCATGTGTGGGGTTGCTTCTCATCCAAGGGAGTGGGCTCACTCACAATTTTGCCCAAAAACACAGCCATGAATAAAGAATGGTACCAAAACAAAACAACAATTTGGTGAAGAACAATGCATTTTCCAGCACGATGGAGCACCGTGCCATAAGGCAAAAGTGATAACTAAGTGGCTCCGAGACCAAAACGTTGAAATTTTGGGTCCATGGCCTGGAAACTCCCCAGATCTTAATCCCATTGAGAACTTGTGGTCAATCCTCAAGAGGCGGGTGGACAAACAAAAACCCACTAATTCTGACAAACTCCAAGAAGTGATTATGAAAGAATGGGTTGCTATCAGTCAGGATTTGGCCCAGAAGTTGATTGAGAGCATGCCCAGTCCAATTGCAGAGGTCCTGAAAAAGAAGGGCCAACACTGCAAATACTGACTCTTTGCATAAATGTCATGTAATTGTTGATAAAAGCCTTTGAAACGTATGAAGTGCTTGTAATTATATTTCAGTACATCACAGAAACAACTGAAACAAAGATCTAAAAGCAGTTTAGCAGCAAACTTTGTGAAAACGAATATTTGTGTCATTCTCAAAACTTTTGGCCACGACTGTACATTGAATATACATCTTAGTTGATATTCAGTATACTTGTTTGTTTTTTTGACAAAATATCCCATGTTTTAGTTGTGATAGTAATTTTTTGGTAGTGACCACATCACATTCCAGAATTTTAACCCACAGTGTTAGAGAAAGTTACTTTCAAAAGTAATGTATTACAATATTGAGTTACTCCCTAAAAAAGTAACTAATTATGTTACTTAGTTACTTTTTATGGAAAGTAATGTGTTACATTACTTTTTTGTTACTTTTTAAATCTGAGCAGGGCTTGCTTGTTTGTTTTTAATATAAAAAGTTATATTTTCTTGCAATTGTAAAAGCATTTTCATACCAAAAGCCTCATGGCTTAGAGAAAAGTAAATTCACGTCCGTACAGTAGACCGCAGAAGAAAAATGTCAACTCTTTAGCAGTAAAAAAAAAAAAAAAAAAATTTAGATTATCTTGAGTAATTTTTGCTTATTAGTATGGATGAATCGCATCATCGAAGGTCTGAAGAAAGCTTCTTCAGATGTTAAAGGTTTTTTATGGAACCATTTCGACAAAAAGATTCTACTATGGCATCGTGAAGCACCTTTATTTTTAAGAGTGTATCTCAAAGATGCCAATCAGCACATGGTTAGCTAACACAGCTCTGAACAGTTGTACTTGTACACATATAAAAACTATATGTTATGGAATAATTTGTAAAAAAGTGTTTAATTATAAAAAATGGTGTTTGGTAGTGACATTTTGAACACATTTACCTCAAAATAATGGGGTCTATCTACTCAAGAGAATGACAAATATTTTCTGATCATAAATGTAGGGGTGTCATTAAAATCTCAGCCAATGGACTAAAAAAGATATTTTTAAAAACAACAATGTAATAAAATGATTGCAGTGTTTTCATAAGTTGAAATTTAGGTGTTAGGGTTTGGGACAGCCACCTCCCAGATAAAAGTAATAAATGGTTATTTTATGGGTATTAAGCTTACTGATATTTTCAGTTTCAGTTTCAATAGATAATACATGATCTTAGTAAACATCTAAGATTTGAATACTTAATTGCTTTTTAAATTACTTTTTTGGTTGTGGGACAGCAGTTTGCACCAATTCTTCAGAATGCCGCATATATTCTTCTCTCACCCAATGAGGGATGGATTTTTGCTTTTTTAATATAAAAAATCATTCAGTCAAGCCCAAAATTATTCATACCCCTGGCAAATTCTGACTTAAAGTTACTTTTTTTTTTTTTCAACCAGCAAGATTTGTTTGACACAGGCTTCTCCCAAATGATAAGACAATGTACAAGAGGTATCATTGTGAAAAAAAAATTTATCAGCTTCAATTTATAAAAAAAGTGGCATGTCCAAAATGTTCATACCCTTTGCAATCTGTCACAGTCTATAGGAAAATCCAAAGTTCTTCGAGTTTCTAAAATACAAGATGTTCTGCGATGTGAAAAAAAACAAAAAAAAAACAATCCAAGGATCACCACCAAAGCCATCCTGATGAATCTGGGCTCTGCTGGTGGCAACATCTCAAGGCAGACAGTCCAACGGACACTGCACACCGCTGGGTTCCACGGACGCAGACCAAGGAGGATACCACTTCTCCAGATAAGGTACACAAATGCCCGCTTGGCCTTTGCAAATGCTCATCTGGACAAAGAAGACTACTTCTGGTCTTCTGTTTTATGGTCAGATGAAACAAAAATTGAATTGTTTGGCCACAATGATGTAGCCTTCATTTGGCGTAAAAAAGGAGAAGCATTCAACCCTAAGAACACCATCCCCACTGTCAAACATGGTGGCAGGAACCTAATGTTTTAGGCGTATTTTTCAGCCGGTGGACCAGGGAACCTAATCACAGTAAACAGCACTATGAAAAAGGAGCAATACATAAAAATTCTCAACAACAACAACATTATCAGGCACTCTGGGCACCAGTGGCCATTTCATCACAACAACAACCCAAAACACACAGCAAAAGTGGTGAAGAAATGGTTAGCAGACAAAAACATTAACATTTTGCAGTGGCCCAGCCAGAGTCCTGACTTAAATTCAATTGAGAATCTGTGGAGGGAGCTAAAGATCAGGGTGATAGCAAGAAGACCTTTCAACCTGAAAGAGTTGGAGCTCATCGCTAAAGATGAATGGGCAAAAATACCAGTGGAGACACGCAAAAAGCTGGTCAGCAATTATAGGAAGCGTTTGATTGCTGTAATAGCCATAACAGCTTTTCTATTGATTATTGAGAAGGGTATGAATAATTTTGGACATGCCACTTTTTGTTTAAATGTAAATAAAAGCTGAGAATTTTTTTTCACAATGATACCTCTTGTACATTGCCTTATTATCTTTTGGGAGAAGCCTGTGTCATTTCTGGTAAAAAAACAAAAAACAAACAAACTTGGTGTCTGAATAAAAGTAACTTTAAGTCAGAATTTTCCAGGGGTATGAATATTTCGGGCTTGACTGTACATTTGCGCATATGAATCACATCATACAACTTTTTGCACAATTGCAAACTGTTTTCTTATGAGATTGGGTTCAAAGTTTCAGATTCTCCTTTAAAAAAACAATACTAATAAAAAAATAGAATCTCTCAAACCAGTTTCAGACAGAAGTTCTAAGCTTTTTAGGAAATGGTCTAAAAAAACCCCTACTTTTCATTTTCGTTAATGGGCACACACTCTCAGACTGCTCCACGCAAGAGATTAGATTGGAATTTGGGTTACTGACTGGCATACGTAACATCAATGGCTTATTATTCAAGTGCACTGCATGATCTGTTATTTAACTTGCTTGCAAAATACATTGTAGAACATGCTTCATGTGAAAGGTGTGGAAATGCAGATTGCTTCATGCATCTGACCAAGAACAAACAAATATCTACAACAGGAAATGAGACTCGAAAGTAAACACTAAACAGTACACAGGGTTGTTGTGGTACACACTGTTACTGAAGTGTTGATTGACTCGCTATTAGCAAAAATAAATGAGCAAAGTGAGAAAGGCAAGCGATCCTGAAGTTGTCCCTGAAGCTGATTCACTGTGCACAGGGATAAGATGTCAAAACCAGGAATAGACCAGAGAGAACACGAAACACACACAGTGAAGTGCACACACTATCACACACTTTTTAATGTTCTGAGCTAGAGAGTAATCCATGGACTTTTTAATAAAGGATATAATCAGTTTCTTACAAAACCTTTGAGATTATATTTTAGAAGTGCACTGTGTGTTAGTATATGATCTTGTATGATAGTTTAGTGCATATCATACAAAAGGGCCGTTGAATGCTTGAATCTTCTCAGCCGTTACTGTAAGGTTATTAAAATAAAGTCAGGCGTCGTAAATTAATTTCACAACTTAAAGCGTACAGAGTCATTTCCGATAAACGCTGTCCAGACAGTGTCCTGTTGCCCTGTTTACTGTAAATGTATATGGCAACCCAACCCCTCTACGCTCACACCACACGTACATGCACAGTCAGTGCAATTCAAAAACAAACCGCAACTAATCAACACCTTCCTTACGTTGTTAACAGACTCATGGCTGTTGAAGGTTGTATAAAGGTGAGACTCAAGACATAATCAAAGGGATAGTTCACCCGCAATTTACTCACTCTCATGTCGTTCCAACCTTTTACGACTTAAGTACTTCTGTGGAAAGCAAAAGATAAAACCAAGCAAAACCAAAACAAACCAAACAAAATTCAAACAAAATAAAACAAAAAGCTAGACAGACATGTTTCAAAATATTTGTTTTTTTTGTTTCCCACAGAAGAAAGAAATGCATGTTTTGAAGTTTGAAACATGTGGGCAAACCGTTTTCTTTTTTGGGCGAACTTCTGCCTTTAATTAGGCCATCTAAACAACATTCAAATGTGGGCAAACCTAAAAATATCCACCAAATTTTAAAATGATATGTCATAAAGCAGCATAAACCCCCACAACTGTAAATATCTCTTTCCACCTCAACGATTATTTCACCACGCACACATGCTATGACGACTTGACAAATGGTGATGTGCAGAATACAGAAAACAGAAATCTTGTAGACTATGAATATGTTCAGTCAGAGGACATCAAATTTTTCACATTTTGAGCTGGATTTAAAACGCATATTGTTTAAAGGGATAGTTCACCCAAAAATGAATGAAATGAAAGCGAGCAACTACCCCGTTTAAGGTCCAAAAAGGTAGTTAGGACATTATTAAAATAGCCAATGTGACATCAGTGGTTCAACCTTAATTTTATGAAGCTATAAGAATACTTTTTGTGCACACACACACACACAAAAAAAATTATGACTTTATTCAACTATTTCTTCTTGAACAAGGTGCACTGGAGCAATGCATCCTGGTTTTACATCAGCACCACATGCATGTGTTGTGGTTATCTCGTGAACGCATGTCGAAGACTGACACGGAAGAGAAAAAACACTTGGATAATGTCTGTATTTTTGTTTTCAATTGCGGTTGAACCACTGATGTCTGGACTATTTTAATAATGTCCTTCCTAGCTTTCTGGCCTTGAGTGTGGTAGTTGCATTGCCATGCAGGCTCAGAAAGCTGTCGGATTTCATCAAAAATATCTTAATTTGTGTTCCGAAGATGAACGGAAGTCTAACGGGTTTGAAACGACATGAGGGTGAGTAATTAAAACTGAATTTTTAGCTTTGGGTGAATTATTGCTTTAAATCTTCAAACAATGAGGTGAACATTTCTATGTGATTTGATATCAGAACAACTTAAAAGTCTGGTAGTGTGTGATCCTCAGTCATTTCATGTAATGTCCATTTGTTGTTGTTGTTTTTTCGCAACTATATAGGAAGTCGGCAAGTTTATGATGCCTAGTGTTTTAAAATCTGCTCAGAGTAGAGTTTTCCAGCCTTGAGGGTTAAGCAAAAGTAATAAAAAAATATATATATTGCCCACAACGTCTATTTAATAAAGTTTTTAGACCTAATTTTACACAAGTTAAGGTCTACAAATTGCACACTTTTTCAAAGATAGTAGAAACCCTGGTTCCTCAAAGAAAACCTGGGCTGAATATAAATTAAAATTAATTAATTTGTTGTTGTTGTTTTAGCTTATTTTAATGCTTGGTTTGTCATATTTTAAATAAATGCAAAGTCTTCTTAAAATTGACTGTTTGTTGAAGTTTGCTGAGGCCCCCTAGTGGGCCCCAATTGAAAATCACTGTTCTTCTGTACAATATGGCTCAGGCCCCTCGTACAACTGAAGCCTAGAAGATATTTTCAACACCTTTTAACAACAGCTTGCAAGTATTTTGTTGCAAATTCGCATGAAATTATACAAAGTCGTTTGAATGTTTTTTACAATTTACGCTCGCCATACTGAGGGTCAGGTTTAGTGATGAAGCTTCCTATTTTTTTTTTCATTTTTTCACTTTTTTGTAAGATCTTGTTCGACTTGTTTTTTTTATTTATTTATTTATTTTTTACATTTTTAACATGTGCCAGTCCAACCGCTCAAAAAAAGAATGGCTTGCTTTAACAAACTGCACGATTTGAGAAATTATTTATATTCATAGGTCAAATATGACCCTGGACCACAAAACCATAATGGTCATAATGGTCAATTAATTTTTTTTTTAATTAAGATAAAATAAAATAAAATAAAAAATTCCATTGATGTATGGTTTGTTAGGATAGGAAAATATATGGCTGAGATCCAACTATTTGAAAATCTGGAATCTGAGGGTGCAAAAAAAATCAAAATATCAAGAAAATCGCCTAAAGTTGTCCAAATGAAGTTTTTATCAATGCATATTACTAATCAAAAATTAAGTTTTGATATAATTACAATAGGAAATTTACCAATTATCTTCATAGTACAAGATCTTTACTTGATATCCTAATGATTTGTGGCATAAAAGAAAAATCGATAATTTTGACATATACCATGTATTGTTGACTATTGCTACAAATATACCCGTATTACTTACGACTGGTTTTGTGGTCCAGGGTCACAAATATGAGTAACAAACTTGGGGTTTGTGAATTGTGAATGGCTACAATAAAAAAAATAAAATAAAGTAAAAATTAAAAAAAAAAAAAAATCACAAAAACCTAACAAATCTATCACCTCAGGCTACAACTTCCTATAAATAGATTTAGCACTTTTACACAGTGTGCCAGCTCAATACCCAGCGCTGAACTTGTGACCTGAACAGCTCAACCCCTTTCTGCCATGTATTCAGATGCTCTGTTCATATGCGAGTCATTTGACGAGGATCTGTTCTGTTTAAATGAATCCTCATGGAGTTCATTCTATTCTTTACTTTATCCCCCAGCACCTTCATCTTGCGTAAGTGCGTTTTTCACACCCAACCAGAACATCACACCATCACTGACCCAGTCTAACACATTTCGCATTAACATAAATGATTATACACCTAGCATTTACATTTAGTCATTTAGCAGACACTTTTATCCAAAGCGACTTACAAATGAGGACAATGGAATCAAAATCAACAGAAGAGCAATGATATGCAAGTGCTATGACAAGTCTCAGTTAGAGACTTGTCATAGCACTTGCAGTATGTGTTTTTTTTTTTTGTTAATTATACAATAAATAAAAAGAAAAACAGGTAGAATAAAATAAGAATAGAGCAAGCTAGTGTTAAAGGCCTTTTTTGTTAATTATATAATAAATAAAAACAAAAATAGATTGCCAAACAATAGAGAAGCTAGTGTGCAAGTCTTAAAGGGTCAAGTATTTTTTTTTTTTTTAAGCATGGAATTAGATTAGAGAGTGCTAGAGCCAGGGGGTTAAATAAAGATGGAAGAGATGTGTTTTTAGTCGTTTCTTGATGATGGCTAAGGACAGATTGAGTTGGGCAGGTCATTCCAACAGGAGGGAACAGTTAATGGAAAAGTCTGCGAAAGTGATTTTGTGCCTTTTTGGGATGGCACAAAAATGTACCGTTCACTTGCAGAATGCAAGCTTCTAGAGGCACATAAGTCTGATGTAGTGAATTTAGGTAAAGGTGCAGAGCCAGTGGTGGTTTTGTAGGCAAACATTAATGCCTTGAATTTTATGCAAGCAGCTACTGTGAGGAAAAAAAAGATTCCCTTCTGATTTTGTATGCTTTCCCCACTGACAAAGAAATGATCAGTCTATAATTCTAATGGTAGGTTTATTTTAACCGTGAGAGACAGAATATCAACAAAACAATCCAGAAAAACACATTTCAAAAAACATGAATCGATTTGAAATAAGTTGAAGAAATTGAGAAAGTGAAATAAGTATTTGATACTCTATCAATCAGCAAGATTTCTTGCTCCCAGGTGTCTTTTATACAGGTCACGAGGGAGTGCTCCTAATCTCAGTTTGAATGAGATTGTTAGACTGACCATTTACCTGTATAAAAGACACCTGTCCACAGAAGCAATGAATCAGATTCCGAACTCTCCACCATGGCCAAGACCAAAGAGCTGTCCTAGGATGTCAGGGACAAGATTGTAGACCTACACAAGCCTGGAATGGGCTACAACACCATCGCCAAGCAGCTTGGTGAGAAGATGACAACAGGTGAGAAGAAACACAAAGTAACTGTCACACCTCGTGGAGTTTCAATGATCATGAGAACAGTGAGGAATCAGCCCAGAACTACATGGGAGGAACCTGTCAATGATCTCAATGCAGCTGGGACCATAGTTATCGAGAAAACAATTGGTAACACACTACGCCGTGAAGGACTGAAATCCTGCAGCGCCCGCAAGGTCCCCCTGCTCAAGAAAGCACATGTACAGGCCCGTCTGAAGTTTGCCAATGAACATCTGAACGATGAGGAGAACTGGGTGAAAGTGTTTTGGTCAAATGAGACCAAAATCGAGCTCTTTGGCATCAACTCAACTCACCGTGATTGGAGGAGGAGGAGGAATGCTGACTGTGACCTCAAGAACACCATTCCCCACCGTCAAACTTGGAGGTGGAAACATTATGCTTTGGGGGTGTTTTTCTGCTAAGGGGACAGGACAACTGCACCGCATCAAAGGGATGATGGACGGGGCCATGTACCATCAGAGCCAGGGCACTGAAACAAGCCAGGGGATTGAAAAGGGGTCATGGATGGGTATGACCCAAAACACACAGTCAAGGCATCAAAGGAGTGGCTCAAGATGCACATTAAGGTCCTGGAGTGGCCTAGCAAGTCTCCAGACCTTAATCCCATAGAAAATCTATGGAAGGAGCTGAAGGTTCTAGTTGTCAAACGTCAGCCTCGAAACCTTAATGACTTGGAGAGGATCTGCAAAGAGGAGTGGGACCAAACCCTTTCTGAGATGTGTGCAAACCTGGTGGCCAACTACAAGAAACATCTCACCTCTGTGATTGTCAAGGGTTTTGATAAGTAATGTTTTGCAAAGGGGTCAAATACTTATTTAACTTATTAAAATGCAAATCAATTTATAACGTTTTTGAAATGTGTTTTTTTGGATTGTTTTGTTGATATTCTGTCTCTCACTGTTCAAATAAACCTACCATCAAAATTATAGACTGATCATTTCTTAGTGGGCAAACATACAAAATCAGCAGGGAATCAAATAATTGTTTTCCTTACTGTATTGGTAGCCAGTGCAAATTAATGAAGAGAGGTGTGAGGTGTTCTTTTTGGCTCATTAAAAATTAATCTGCAGCCACATTCTGGATATTAATTATTATTCTAGCATGCATAGTTATCTGGTACTACACAAAATATTATTTAGGTGATGCATTCAAAGGCATATAAAATCTCCTGCAGACACACTTTTGAAAAAAGAATGTAATGAAGTCACCTTTTATTGAGTAACAGGCAAAACCCAATTTCTGCTCTGGGTCAAGACACGTTATGAAAAAGTATAATTTTTAAGTCTATCAATAGTGTGTAGATCAGAGAGTAAGGGCTCATGGGAGTCGCTGTTATGTCACAATAGAAGAATGTAGGTTTCCTACTTTCTAGAGTCGCACAGGGACATGTGTGTCTGATTATATAAATCATGAACCAGGACTCATTCATTACAGTCATCATCATTATCATCATCATCATCATCATCATCACCCCATTCAGCATGAGCATCTAATTGTTTTTTTTTTCTTCAAAATCATATAGTAACTACTGGAGAAGACAAGTTTTCAATACCAACAAACTATTTGTCATTTTTCTTCGTTTGGCAAACAAATTGTTCCATTGCAAACTCACTCCAATGCTCCTTCATCATGAAGTAAACCCACAAATGGCTTATGTACAGTCTCAACATGTTAAACAGATATAAAAATGTTGCTTACCTTTTAAAATGACATTTTAACTTTAAAACAAAAGTTATTCTCCCAAAAACATTTTATTTCTGGGTTCTTCAGCACATCTTATTCACAAGGACAAAAGGACATTTTTAGCTGTGACGTGAGAGAGAGACTAGAAGCAATGCACAAAAGAGTAAATGAAATCTTCATTACAAAAGGTATCACAGAAAGGGGCACAAAAGCTAATGTTTGACAAGGGTGTATAAAATTACTCATGCTATTTACAGAAAGACAGATTACTTCCTCCTGGTGTTTACGCTTTCCTGGTTGTGCAGGTCTGGATCTCCCACTCACACCTGATCTCCCAGGTCTAAAACACGGAACCTATCCAAGTTATAAAAGCAGGCCTTCACCACGCGACCTCCAAAGTACCGCCCATTCAGATCCACAACAGCTGAGGAGGACACAAAAAAAAGAAGATATATAAAATATTAGCAAATCTAATATTTAATATAGAACATTGTACACACACAAATACATACAAATCTGTCACACAAATACATACAAATATGATATTTTAAATGTAGTTTAAGTAAATTAATTAATACTAAAATTTCCAAAGTTGCAATTATGAGGCTAATTATAAGCACAAACTGCACACTGTATGGTAGAACACTTGTCTGGACATAAGTTATGGTCTGTGACATTAGGTCAAGATGTTCAAAGGCAATAAATAATTTTACATTTAAACTTATAACGTATGACCAGTTGATGGCACTGTCCTAAAACATTACACAGTCACTTATGTATTGCCTGAAAGTAAGATAAAGATCTTTATTTTGGTATAAAAATTGTCAGGATATAACCTCATATATATTTGTATATAGGAAATGAGAAAAAGGAAATGAGGTTATATCCTGACAATTTTTGAAATGAGGTTATATTCTGACAATTTTTTATACAGTTTTATACAGTTGTGCTGCTTAATATTTTTTTGCAACCTGTGATACTCTTTCTCTGGATTCTTTGATGAATAATAAAAAAATAGAAATATATAAACAATATACGTCTTTACTATCACTTTTTATCAATTATCAATTGAGCACATCCTTAATGAATAAAAGTATAGAAAAAAAAGAAAAAATCTCCAGACCCCAAACATCAAACAATATTGTATATTATTTTTTTTTTTTTTTTTTAAATGCCATTCTTTTTAATGTTTTATAATTATCTCAAGTTCCAAAAACAAATACTAAGCAGCACAACTGTTTCCGACACTGATAATAAATCAGCATTTTAGAACGATTTCTGAAGAATCATATGACACTGAAGACTGGAGTAATGATGCTGAAAATTCAGCTTTGAAGTACATTAAAATTGAAAACCACTATTTTAAATTGCAATAATATTTCACAATATTACTGTTTTTTCTGTATTTCTAATCAAATAAATGCAGTCTTGTTGAGCAGAAAGGACTTCTTTAAAAATATTAAAGGTCTTACTGATCCCAAGCTTCTGTATGTTGTTACAGTGTGTATATGTTACAAAGATTTATATTTTTTATAAGCTTTTCATCTAAACCTTCTATTCATTAAAGAACCTTTATGTTTCACTTAATAAAAATTAAACAATAATATTTCTTGAGAACCAAATATTTTTTAAATGATTTCCGAACATTTTTGGGCCATCCACACAAAACATCTGTTTTCTGCTTTGAAAAGACATGAGACATGGGCAGTGGAATGAACAAAAAAAAAAAAAAAAGAAAGAGGTGTCAAGACGCTTCCTTAGGTGCTAAAAATATCATGAAAAAACATCCCCTATAAAAATTTTTTTGGTTTTCCCCCTATATGATCTCACCAGAGATCAGGTTGCTATTTTAAAATACAAAGGTGGGGTTTTAATAATGATCTAAGATCAAAAATACCCTTTGGGGTCATGGCAACATACAGCTCCTCTAAAAAGCCAGTCTCAACAAAAGGCTTCCTAACCAACTTCTATGCAATGTATTTGTTTGCTTTTTTCGCATTCTTAGAATTTTAGGTCAACTCTGAGAAGTTAAACAGGTGTTCCTGTATGCGACACCAGATTCAGGTTGTTTTTTCAGGCTTGTTTGTTTTCCAGGCGCCTGACTTACTGTGGCCAAAAACAGTATTTAGAGCCTAAGTGTAATTTTATCTGCAAAACTTCAAAAATGTTGATTGCATCTTAATAGGTTTCTCCTGTTCCTGTTTTCAAATCAGGATATTAGAATGATTTCTAAAAAAAAATTTTGTTTTTACTGTATTTTTGATTAAAAAAGCAGCCTTGGTGAGAATTGCAGACTTATTTAATAAATAAATAAAATCTTCCAAACCTCTCAAAAATACTTGGGAGACTTAAATCGTGTCATTTTAGCTGCAGAATTTAAAAAATACACACCATCCTCCACTGGTTTTCTATACTATTTGTCTTCATTTTGAACTGTTTCTATTGCTTTATAATTGAAAGCCCAACAATCATCTTTTATCCTTTGAAAAGTGCTTATGTTAACTTAAAAATAATAATAACAATAATAATATTTGTATGTATTACTATGACATTCAGACAGCATGGCTAAAGTGTTCAAATACTTTTGGGCCACTGTAGCTGTAAATATGAATTCTTCTCCCAAATGGTGCAGTTTAGCTCTGTTGTTATTTAATAAAAAATGTCAACTTTATTTTTATCCCACAGGAAATCAAAGTGTGTCACTATAATTTCCAGTCCTATGTATGAACTGTTCCAGATACATGATGATGGTAATTCAATTTCAAGTAGATTAGCTTGGTTCTTTTTAAGGAATAATAATTAGAAAAAATATATTTATATATTTCAGTATAATATGAATACACAAATCAAGTAATTAATCTAATATGCTGCCCTTGTTAAGGATAAAAATGTTTTGAACAATGACTTAATAGCCAACTTGTTAATATATCGGTCAGTGTTTAAAAGTAAGTGAGTGAGTGAAAACTGGTTTGGTCTGCTATCCCTTGAGGAAGTGATGTAACCAGCCAGGGGATGTAACACCTGTGGGATGGCCCTCACACACTTACCTGCTTTATTAAGTAAGATCTAGGGCACTTGAAATAAAGACCACCTGCACACACACTCTTTAAGTTTGTCCTTAAACCACTCACCTTTAATGGCCGATTCAACTCGTTCAAACTCTAGAAAAATGCGGACTGCTTCGTCATCAGTCACACCTGAGATCTGAAAACACAGGCCAGACACACAGGTTTCATGTCAGCGACAGATATTAATGACATCTGTCGGAAATCTTTCAGCGGCACGTGAGACATGCTTGACATTGACGTTTACCTCAAAGATGACACACTTGACGACTTTGCCATATTTCTCACACTCTTCTTTAGTCTCAGCTTCCAGGTCTTCGTCCACTTCTCCCCTTCCAACCATGTTCTAAACACACAGAAAGTTTTACGTTCAGAAGAATTTGAAAAATGGTTTAAACTAAGCTGTCCTGAATATCAACTGTTTCTCGTGTAATATCCTGTCAAAAGGGGTGCAAATTAAAGAGAAGGAAAACCCAAGAAGGAAAACTCCAAACCAGTAAGACCTTCGATCACCTTCGGAATGCAAATTAAGATATTTTTAATGAAATCTGACAGTTAACACAACACATCACAAAATATCATAAATATCTTAATTGTGACCCTGGACCACAAAACCAGTCATAAGGTTAAATTTTACAAAACTGAGATATATACATAAATAAGCTTTCTATTGATGTATGGTTTGTTAGGATAGGACAATATTTGGCCGAGATACATCTATTTGAAAATCTGAAATCTAAGGGTGCAAAAAATCAAAATACTGAGAAAATCACCTTTAAAGTTGTCCAAATTAAGTTCTTAACAATGCATATTACTAATCAAAAATTACATTTTGATAGGTTTACGGTAGGAATTTTACAAAAAAATCTTCATGGAACATGATCTTTACTTAATTTCCTAATGATTTTTGGCATAAAAGAAAAATCAATAATTTTGACCCATACAATGTATTTTTGGCTATTGCTACAAATATACCCTAGCGACTTAAGACTGGTTTTGTGGTCCAGGGTCACATATGTGATGCGATCTGGAAAAATCCAACAAATGGTGAAATCTGACCTTTTTTTTGGTTTTGATATCATATGAAAGCTGGATTCAAGCCCTTTCCAAAACTTGAACGTAACAAAATTTATGGCTATAATAAGTTGGCTGATAGCTATAATTTTCAAGAATGGAATTTTGAGAAAAGCGTGTTTAAATTGAGACGGGTTTTCACTTCACAGTTTAATGAGAGCTGTCTGTCAAGTCAGGAGCGCTATACTGCATCCTTACACAAACAGATTGACGTCTGTTTTCCTGTTGTTTATCATAGGCACAGTCTCTGAACTTTTGATGACCCCTTCTATGTTTACATAGCATGAATAGTGTATCTTGCAGTTTATATTTAGAAAAGCGAGCGCAGCGCAACTGTTCGTGCACCTTTTCTTAGAACAGACTGTCATCGGACTCCTCTTCTTTAGTAACTTCATCATCTGATCCTTCATCTCTGGATATGAAATAGTCCACTATAACATCGTCAAGCTTGAGCAGATTGAGACGAGCAAGATCATTTGAATGAGCAGCTACAGTAGTTCATCTCACAATATAAAAAATAATAAAAACTTTGTGTGCCGTAGTTTACACAGGACTGATGGGGAATGTGCATTGATACATCTTTATTAAATGTGTTACGTGGTTTATTTTAATAGGTTAACCGTTTTTATGGTACATAAGAGAAAGACAAAGTGATTTCTGTTTACTGCAGTAAATAATTATTTTTCTGCATTAAACAAGTGAATTTTGCCAAGATATTTTCAGAGATGATAGACAGGATGTTAAAGAATAATAATTACATGAAAATTATTATAAATTTTGACAAAAAATTGACATTCAACCTATGTTTAGAATTTCTTGAAAACGTCCCTGCGCGACATCCGACAGATTTTCCTGGATTGCATCACATATTTAACATTAAAGCTGCAAGCAGCGATGAAAGGGCCCTCGCACCCGGGCTCACCGCCGACTGGTGGCTTTAGGAAATCCACGAATGGTGGGCAGTATGCATTAATTATAGAAAATATAGAAGAAATATGTCAAAGTAATTTATATGTGCCAAACTTCCTGCTGCCAGCTGGTGGCGCTATGCCTATAACTGATTATTGGCATGGAGATGTGTTCAGGCCAGCACTTTTATTAAACATGAAGTTTAGTGCAGATGAGTATATTTGAGTTAGTGTAAGACATGACATATCCTGCTGCCAACAGAGAATATTGGCCTTCAGACGTGTTCAGGCCAGGATTCTTATCAAACATGTGAAGTTTGAGGCAGATCGGACATTTTATGGCTGAGTTATAACAACTATTTCCATGGCGAAATATCAAACTTTGTCACGCTGCCACGGACACACCCTCTGACGAAATCTTTGCAATTTAACATCGCTAAGGCCTTTAGAATAGACTGACCAAAAATAATGTTGATGTCATTAAATCTCTCGGAGGAGTTTATTACAGCGTAAAACATGTCACTTCCTGTTGCCAGCAGGTGGCGCTATGACTATAACTGAACATGAGTACGTAGATGTCTTCAGGACAGGAGTCTTATCAAACATGTGACGTTTGAGGCAGATTGGACATTGTATGCCTGAGTTATAGCAACTTCCTGTTTGATGGCGAAACATCGAAATTTGTCACGCCACCACCGACACGTCCTTCAACGAAAATTATAGATCTTCACAATTTAACATCACATGGGCCTTTAGATTAAACTGACTAAATTTGGTGTTGATCTGAATAAATCTCTAGGAGGAGGAGTTCAAGTACTAGGCCTGAAAATGGCAAAAATGACACTAAATTTCTTGAGAAAATTAAAAATAACCGATTACTTGTTGAGTTACAGATTTTGCTCCAAGAGACTTTTTTGTAGGTATTGGTCTGTTACATGTGTGTACCGATTATCGTGCATGTACGTGAAGCGTAGCTCAAAGCGCACTCTGCTAAACATGTATAGGTGACGCTATCGAGCCATTTTGCCACACCCACTTCTGAAACCAGACGTAAATTTTTGCCAGGTTTGATGTAGACTGCATCACATAATTAACATAAATGATTCATAGAGCATTATTTTCAGCTTTATATTTATATTTATTCTAATACGGTGCTATGAATATTTTGCAAAATGCAGGTTATAAGCTTTTTGGGTTTCTTCTTATTACAAGAAGAAACCCAAAAAGCTTATAACCTGCATTTTGCAAAATGAAAAAGTGCACCTTGAATGCATTCAGTCGTATTTTGACTTTGACATCTTGTACAATAATTACATTTAGAAACAGGGGAAAACATCTGGAAACCATAATCTGCTTTCCTTTTTTCATACTTTTCAAAACACTTAAATCATATTCCTACTTTTCCAAACCCTGTAGAAACCCTGCTGGCTTGTGCTTTCCAAATGATGTAGCAAGAGCTTTTTGCAAGGTTTTAGAACAAAGCTAGTGTGTTTTCTATGTTTAAAAAAAAAAAAAAAAAACTCTAGGAGGGGAAATATGACTTCTTAATTCTTAAATTGAGAATATACACAACTTACCCGCAGCAACACCACCTTTGTAGGACATTTGAGAATCTCTGTAAGAGGGTTGGTCTCGTTTTTCTTTGAGGCATCCGCTATTAAACAGATATCATATTGCTATTTAAAGTTCAATCATAACATCCAGCTTCACATATAAACCAACTTTTAAAAAACAAAAGGTGTAGCAAAATTAAGTAATTTTTTTAATAAACCATTTTCAATGAACCAACTCAAAACTTTCCACACAAAAACTTTCATGAGAGTCTCTGTGTGGCTTTAAACAGGATGCATTGCTTTGATAAATAGAAAGCATTTATTTGAAAAAGAAATCTTCTGTATATTTTCTTCTGATAATTTTGATGCATCCTAATAATAATGATTTTGTATAATAAAAGAAAATAGCAACTTACTGGCTCCAAACATTTAAACAATGTATATGCAAGGTAATCATTGCTGTTTATGACTATGTATTTTAATTCTAGTGGATACAAACGATAATGATTAAATATGATTCTTCCTTTGTGTTCATGTAGTGAAAAGCATTATGCTTTCTATTATTTTAACCAGATTTTTACCCTAGTTTACTGGTAACACTTTAAGTGTCATTTGTTAACATTAATTAATGTATTAACTAACATGAACAAAAACAAATACACTTATTACAGTATTTATTCATCTTTGTTAATGTTAGTTAATAAAAATATAGTCGTTCATTGAATATTAATGTTAGTTCACAGTGCACTATCTAATGTTAACAAACACAACTTGTGATTTTAATAATGCATTAGTAAATGCTGAAATTAACTAAGATGATGGTTCCAATGATAGAAAAAAATATATATATAAAAAAATAAATAAAAATCTACATATGTGACCCAGGACCACAAAACCAGTCATACGTGTAAATTTGTCGAAATTGAGATTCTTACGTCATCTGAAAGCTAAGCAAATAAGCTTTCCATTGATATATTGTTTGAATTGTTAAAATAGGACAATGTTTGTCTGAGATACAACTATTTGAAAACCTGGAATCTGAGGGGGCAAAAAAAATCTAAATATTGAGAAAATCACCTTAAAAGTTGTTCAAATGAAGCTCTTGGCAATGCATATTACTAATCAAAAATCCAGTTTTTATATATTTACGGTAGAAAATTTACAAAATATCTTCATGGAACATGATCTTTACTTAATATGCTAATGATTTTTTGGCATAAAAAAAAAATCGATAATTTTGACCCATACAATGTATTTTTGGCTATTGCTACAAATATACCCATGCTACTTAAGACTGGTTTTGTGGTCCAGGGTCACATATACAGAATATAGGGTGAATATCAAGATAATATTTTAACTATAGGGCAACCTGAAAGGCCATCTGGTAATAACGTCATTGTTTCCTATAACATCTGTTTACCCATGTAGGCGAAGTTACTTTTGGCACTGTTTGCATAACAGCCATGATGGGTACAACTGTGTGTAGTTTCTGGTTTCTAATGACTAATAGGGCACATGTGGGTGATGAAGACACAAATAGATGCAAACAAATATTATAAGAAAATGACTGATATGGGGAAACAGGAAATAAAGTCAAACCTGAATTAGAGCCATGTGGATCAGCCACATTCTGACTGGATCCTGATGCTGAAACATACACACACATTCAAATGAATAAAATAATACACTCACACAGTGGGTTGTGCAAATGAGAAAGATGGAATTAAAAACAAACGTGATATGAAAACACTTTACAATAAGGTTCATTAGTTAAACTAAGAATGAACAATACTTCAACAGCATTTATTCATCTTAGTTAATGTTGATTTCAACATTTACTAATGCATTATTAAAATCACAAGTTGTGTTTGTTAACATTAGTTAAACCACTGTGAACTACTGTATTTTTATTAACCAACATTAACAAAGATTAAGAAATAGTGTACTAAATGATATATATATATATAATTGTTTGGTCATGTTAGCTAGTATATTAACTAATGACATCTTATTGTAAAGTGTTACCCATTATGCACAAAAAACCCCCAACATAAATCAACAAGGGAAAAAAAATAGAATGTTTATTTTGGACCCGTGTTGTGTGGGTTTGGCCATAGCTGCTGTGTGCTTCCGAGTGTGTGTGTGTGTGTGTGTGTGTGTGTGTGATCTCACTCTTTTCCGTTGAGTCTCCAATAATAATCTTGCCCCCACGCTTGCTGGTTTTCTCCACTGAGAGTGCCGTGCTCAACCCTTGCTCGTGTTTGCCCAAGCCCTGTCCATCTCGGAATCCATACTTCTGCATGATTTTATGAGCCACAGTACCACTGAAAAACATCAGACAAGTATTGGACTTCACTAAATTACTGACATATGATACATTTAACTGTTAACCTCATGATGTTAGATCATTAGATCTCATGATGACTTTGTGTAGTGTACTGCTGATCAAATTCAAATTTAATATCTATAAGGAGTAGCTCACTTTTAGAACAAACATTTACAAACAATTTACTCACCCCTTTGTCATCCAAGATTTTCATGTGTTTCTTTCTTTAGTCGATAAGAAATTATGTTTCTTGAAGAAAACATTTCAGGATTTTTCTCCATGTAATGGACTTCAATGGTGCCCCCAAGTTTAAACTTCCGAAATGCAGTTTAAATGCAGCTTCAAAGGGCTCTAAACGATCCCAGCCGAGGAAGAAAGGTCTTAGCTAGCGAAACGATCTGTAATTTTCTAAACAAATTCACTTTTTTCTGGTTCAAGACAGTTAGGGTATGTCGAAAAACTCCTATCTTGTTTTCTTACTCAACTTCAAAATCATCATACATCGCTGCAGTCCTGACCCAGTGTTTACAAAGTGAATATGCAAAAAAAAAAAAAAAAAAAAAAATCAAACGCCCTTTACACCAAAAAAAAAAAAAAAAAAAAAAAAAGGTAAAAGAGCAATGTTCGAGCTTTTCGACATTTCCTAAATGTATTGACCTGGATTAGACAGACTACGCATGCTCAACACAGAGACAAGACAAGATGAACATTTGAGGTTAAAAAGTGTATAAATTGTCAATTTGTTTTGAAACTGACCAATCGTTTTACTAGATAAGACCCTTCTTTCTCGACTGGGATCATTTAGAGCCTTTTGAAGCTGCATTTAAACTGCATTTTGAAAGTTCAAACTTGGGGGCACCATTGAAGTCCACTATATGGAGAGAAATCCTGAAATGTTTTCCTCAAGAAACATAATTTCTTTACAACTGAAAAAAAGAAAGACATGAACATCTTGGATGGCAAAGCGGTGAGTGAATTATTAGTAGCTAACGTCCGCAGCTTCGTGTCATCTACACACTCATTAAAGTGAAGCACTGACAAATGACGGTCATTGCGACATTGCAAAGTGATGGCGCTATGGAGCCATGTACTTTTTAAAAACATTTAATAGGTTTAAAATTAGATTATTAACTCGGAATATATGCTAATTTGACTAGAAATAATGGAGACCGGAAATGCAAAGCATTCTTTCAGTTAAGAGTCGGACTTACTTCCGTGTTCAGGAAAAACATCTATATAATGACCTTTATGGTAATACTTTAGTATAGGGACCAATTCTCACTATTAACTAGTTGCTTATCAGCATGCATATTACCAGCTTATTGGCTGTTTTTAGAACTTATAAAGTGCACATTCTGCATGACCATATTCTACATCCTTAATCCTACCCTTAACAACTACCTCACTAACTATTAATACACAGTAAATAGGAGTTTATTGAGGCAAAAGTCATAGTAGTTAGTTCATGGTGAGAACTGAACCTTAAAATAAAGTGTGGCCAGCTTCATTTATATTAAATGTTATAAGATTCATAATGTTGAGATAAATCAAAATGTTCTATTTAAAATCTAAATCCTTCACTAAAAATATTTGGTTAAATCTAAATTCTTTAAAATACATTCACAGTTCAAACATAAATCTTTGCTTATATTAAGAATCACTGTGGTAAATAAAAAAAGCTGGTTAAATCTAAATCCTTTATTTAAATTTAAAGTACTTTTTAGGTAAATCTAAATATTCTTTGTTAAATAGAAATTTGGTAACACTTTACCAACCAGTTCTCACTATATTAGCATTTACATTACTAGCATGTTGGCTGTTTATTAGTACTTCCAAAGCACACATTAATGCCTTATTCTGCATTAACATATTTTAGATCCCTTAATCCTACCTTCCATATTTAAAATTTACAGTAAACTTTTACCTTACTAAATATTAATAAGCAGCAAATTATGAATAGTTCCCAAACTAGAGTTTGACCCAAAATTCTTACAAATAAATAAACACTTAATTTAATCTTAATTTATACTAAATATTATTAGAAATCATTTTCCTTTGTGTTTGTTTTTGCAAAATCAAAATCCAATTTTTAAAAATAACTAAATTGTTTTTAAACAAATTTAAAACAAATTTGTCTTTAAAATAACTTTCAAAAAGTGGTCTAAATGCTTTAAATCTGAAATCTTCTAAAGTTCTTAGTTAAATCTAAATGTTTTGTGGTCAAATATTCAATATTTTTTAGTCAATCTCCACATTTGAAGAAACATTTAAAACCTCTGGAGTTCTATACTAAATAAATCAAAGAATCTGAGGCTAAATTTACACTATTGTGTTTTCGTTTTAAAACGCATAATTTGTGTTACCGTTCAGCATGTCGTTTACACTAATTCGCCACTTTCGACTATCGAAAACGCTGCAGGCCCCGTTTTAGTTTGAAAACTCGTTTCCGTGTAAATGGACCAAAACTGAGACTTTTGAAAATGATGGCATGGCTGCCCACATTTGCTCTGCATATCCTTGATGACCATGTAAAATAATAACATCATGCTCATTTGTTGCGTCTCATTTAAGAAAGGTAATCGTTAAATTGCAAAATAAAAAAGAAATTACAGTATTTTTACAACCAAAGGATTAACGATAAATTTTATTACGGTTACTTTTCTTAAATTAAAACATCCTTGATGATGTATGCAGCTTGAGTGATCATGTGACATGCATTTTCATTTGTGTAGTGTAGACTGAGATAGTTTCTAAAATGCAGTAAAAAAAAAAAAAAAAAAAAACAGTGTAGGAGAGGATCGTTTTCACTTTAAAACACTGTTTTAAAACTAAACCGCACTAGTGTAAACAGGTCCTAAATTATTTGGAATTCTACATTTATTTGTTAGAGATACAACCAAAATGGTCTGAATTTACACAACACCCAATTAACACTATTTAGCCAAAAACAACATTCTGCATCTATACACACCGAGTGTTTATAAGTGTAAGTTTATCATTTTGAACAGCTCTCTTACCCCATGTTGGCCAGGAATGAATTAGTTGGTCCTGGTGGAGATCGTGGTCTATCAGAGTCATCAAAAATGGGAGGTGGGATTGCTGCTTTCGACCTCTGCCGACCATCTTCATCATATGAAAATGATGCTATCATGACAACAAAGACACCATTTTAAGTTACATACTCACATATCCCACAACTAGATTTGAAGTTCACTTCCAGAACAAAAATTTACAAATAATGTACCCACCCCCTTGTCATCCAAAATGTCCATGTCTTTTTTTCTTCATTCGTAAAAAGAAAATGTGAGTTTTGAGGAAAACATTTCAGGATTTTTCTCCATATAGTGGACTTCTATGGTGCCCCGAGTTTGAACTTCTAAAATGCAGTTTTAATGCAGCTTTAAACGATCTCAAATGTGGCTGTAAATGATCCCAGCCGAGGAAGAAGAGTCTTATCTATCGCAACAATCGGTTATTTAAAAAAAAAAATACAATTTATATAGTCTTTAACCTCAAATGCTAGTCTTGTAAAACAGTTAAGGTTCAAAAATCATTTAAAAATTGTTCTACATCGCTGCAGAAGTACGGACCCAGTGTTTGCAAAGTGAACATGCGAAGAAGATAAAACAATCTTTACAAAAATGGTAAAACAGCGATGTAGGACATATATTTCGACATACCCTAACTGTCTTGAACCGGAAAAACAAGAGTTCAGGCACAGCATATTATTTATTTATTATATATATATATATATATATATATATATATATATATATATATTAGTGGTGGGCCGTTATCGGCGTTAACGTGAGACTCATATCGCGCGATGAAAAAAAATATCGCCGTTAATCTATTCTCAAAGTTGGGTTGGGAGCTGGGTCTAAACTACGCAAGATATGATGACTTTCACTGTGATTTTAGCGCGGAGGACGTATACCTAGTCGAATTACACTGTAGGGGGCGAGAACGAGTCTTCAACTTCTGTGAAATTACCACATCAAATGAGACGCACAGACATGGATGCAGTTATGAAGCCGCTTCAGGGCAGGTGCGTGCGTTGTTAGACCCTTTTTACTGGAGCACGTGCCCCAGTGAAAATCTGCTGTGCCCCAGTAAAATCTCAAGTTTGAGTTATAATTTACTTTGATAATCCCGAAATAAAGACATTAAACTATATGCAACAACTGAATTGACGCTTCTAAAAGCAACGCAGTTTATTGGAAGACTATGCACGCAGATAGGCTATCCATACCCGCGCGCCTGTGTATTTTACGGTAACGCGCACGTCGTACAGCATTTTGCGCAGAAGTACTTGGTTACACAAATTTGTATAGTTAATTGTGTTGTAAATGCAATTGTCAAGCAGTTTGTAATGCATTTTGGAAACAGGAGATGAGCGCCTGGTCTAATGCGCCACCTGGTTTGAGAAACCCGTTCTCAAAGACTTACTTTTAGTCATTATTTGGGTAGCACACATATTCTGAATGCCTTCAAATTAGCCATTTTAATCTAGATTAATTTCAAAATTTAATCTAGATTAAAAAAATTAATCTATGCCCACCACTAATATATATATATATATATATAGAGAGAGAGAGAGAGAGAGAGAGAGAGAGATAGAGAGAGATAGATAGATAGATAGATAGATAGATAGATAGATAGATAGATAGATAGATAGATAGATAGATAGATAGATAGATAGATAGATAGATAGATAGTTCAAACTCGGGACACCATAGAAGTCCACTATATTGAGAAAAATCCTGAAATCTTTTCCTCAAAAAACACAATTTCTTTACGACTGAAGAAAGAAAGACATGAACATCTTGGATAACAAGGGGGCGAGTACATTATCTGTACATTTCTGTACTGGGAGTGAACTTCTCCTTTAAGACAGTGGTCAGCTGCAGAGATGACTCAACAACACAAAAGCAACAGCATAAAATGATTTCAGATTTTGGAACACAGTTAAGGAAAGACTTTCAAAGGTCAGAGAGATTTACTTACTGTCTCGCTCAACTAGCGATGTTGGAGGGGCGATGGCAGCTCCACCCATACCTGTGTGGCAAATAAACAATATCTTAACACGGATGGATCATATCAATTGTGCTACTTACACCTAGGGCCAGATTTACTAAACAGGCAAATTAGCTCCCATTAAAAAGCGCTAATGTGAGCTGAAAATTCTGTGTAATTTACTGCCAATGCACACATTAAAGAACACAGCTGTTAGTAAATCTGGCACCAAATGTTTTATCCAATCACAAGTATCATTATATACTGACAAAATATAGGGAAGTTAAACAGAGAGACAGAAAGGAGAATTAAAGAAATGTTTCAAAGGGCACTCACTCCTCTTTCTCTTTTCTCTCTCATAATCCTCCTCCTCATCTGATTCGCCTTCTGTTGGGAAACGTGAAAATCCACTTGGCGCTCCTCCTCCTTCATGCCTCTCTTTACGTTTCCTAACACACAGTTTGATAAAATGATTTCAACAATACAACACTGATCTGTGCAGATACAGGCATTCACTACTTCCTGTCATAAGTTTAGAATAATTACGATTAGGGAGCTACCGATTTTCATCTTGGCTGATCATCGGTGCCGATATTAAGCATTTTCATGGTTATCGGTATCGGTCATTTTCAAAACCGATTTTCCAATAAAACAATTTAAAGAATTTAGAGAAATTGCCAGAGACAATTTTACATTTTTTTTACAACAGGCATATATCGGTTAAAATATCGATAGTCAGTCTACTTGATCTGTAATAATCGGTATCGGCCCTGAAAACACACATATCGGTTGACCCTCATTTTGTCTCTTAAATGCAACAAGGCTTCATTTATTTGATTCAAAATGCAGTAAAAACAGCATTAGAATTGAAAATAACTGATTTCTATGTGAACATTTTTTTTAAAATGTAATTTATTTCTGTGATGCAAAGCTGAATTTTCAAGTTCAGTGTCAATGATCAATGATTTCTTAAAAAAAAAAAATTATTAATAGTTACTTATTATTATCAAGGAAGAAAACACTTTTTGCTGTATAATATCTATGTGGAAAGGACTCCTTGATGAATAGAAAGTTCAAAAGATAATTGTAACATTTCACAATATTACTGTTTTTACAGTACTTTGATCCAACATTTACAGCCTTGGTGAGCATAAAAGACTCATTTCAAAAACTTTACAGAAGAGCCGTAATTCACTGACAAGCTGCGCAAAACCATGCAGACGATATGAAGTTTGCACGCCTTGTCAGTGAATTACGGCTCTGTTTAGTAAGTGCTGCTCAATCTGAAAGTGCACAGTTGATTATTGAACCGTTTTTACTGACAAGATGCACATTGGATATTGCAAGCGAGATATCAAGCAGCCCTAGCCTCAATTAAAACTGTATATATTAATATGTATATATTAATTAAATAAGCTTTGGTAGGATAGGACAATATTTGGCCGAGATATAACTACTTGAAAATCTGGAATCTGAGGGTGCAAAAAAATTGCCTTTAAAGATGTCCAAATGAATTTCCTAGCAATGCATATTACTAATAAAAAATTAAGTTTTGATATATTTATGGTAGGGAATTTACAAAATATCTTTGTGGAACATGATCTTTACTTAATATCCTAATCATTTTTGGCATAAAAGAAAAATTTATAATTTTGACATATACAGCGTACATTGGATATTGCTACAAAAATATCCGCGCTACTTAAGGTTTTGTGGTCCAGCATCACATATTAGAAGAGCCAAAATTTCAATTTTATGTCCTCTCTTTATATATTTGCAAATAGTTTAGTAAACATGTACAGCAAATATTAAATCTAATTATTAAGCTTGTGATTTACTATTGTCAAACAAAATATTCTGATATTTCATAAACTGGCCAGACTATTCTCTAAGATATTGTCATCAGCCATTAAAAAAAATCCATAATGGTCGACAATTAGCAGACATACCAAACATTTTCTGAACAAATTCATGGGAAATCATAGATGCATACTTCTCTCTCTCCTCAATCTCTTTCTGTCGCTCCTGTTCTCTCTGTCTTTGTCGTTCTTCTCGATGTCTCTTCACCACTTTCTCATAGTCGTTGGGAAACATGGGGTCATACTCATCAGCCAATGGAATTAGCACATCGCCCGATGAAAACCCAACCGATGTCGAGTCCTAACATAGGCACACACAGTCAAGAAACGTATTGCTCTGAAAATTTATTAAACCATACTGAGCTACTTAGTGTGAAATCCTCATTCATTTTTAATATAACACATATGGTGGAAGGTTTGTGTTTTTTTTACAGGTCAAACATTGTGATGCCAACATATTAAAAGCATAATGAACTTTCTGCTAAGAGGTGCCAGTAGAGCTGCACTACTAATGAAAATAAATAAATAGCCCTTGATGCCAGTATTCAGATGCCAGTCATATACAAACAGTTTACCTTTATCCCTGCAGCAATGTGTGGAGGTGTATCAGAGATCTGTCTGTCATCTACAGCACTTCCTCTCTTCAGGTCAATAACTGGAGCTAGAACGTTGGACTGTCTCATCCTCTGAGTCTACAAAAGAAGTCAGATTCATTTGTCAGTTCTCACACCTTTTGACTTAAGTCAAAAAATATATTTTTTATAACTTTTTTTTCAGTCATTGTGATTCTTGGATAACGTAAAAATATAGAATAAATTAATAAATAAAATGGAGACGTCACTCACACAGATTAATTTTAGCCAATTTAATATTTTACTGGAAATATATATAATAAAATAAAACAAAAAAAGGTCTTTTCCACTTGGAAATCATTTTCAAATTAAATAAATAAATTAAATTAAATTAAATATTTCAAGTTTTACATGAAAATCAGAATCTAGATACTTACACTCTTTAGTTATAAATATGTGAACCCTTGACCACAAAACCAGTCATAAGTAGCATTGGTATATTTGTAGCAATAGCCAAAATTACACTGTATGGGCCAAAATGATCGATTTTTCTTTTATGCCCAAAATGATTAAACATCTTGGTTCATTAAGATATTTTGTACATTTCCTACGGTAAATATATCAAAACTTATTTTTTGATTAGTAATATTCCTTGCTAAGAACTTCATTTGGACAACTTTAAAGGTGATTTTCTCAATATTTTGATCTTTTACACCCTCAGATTTTCAAATAGTTGTATCTCGGCCAAATGTTGTCCTATCCTAACAAACCATACATCAATGGAAAGCTTACATAATAAATATTAATATATATATATATATATATATAGCCTTAAGTGACCCTTAAGACTGGTTTTGTGGATCAGGGTCACATATAAGATCTGTAATAACTTCCGGTGGACTGCATATCATTATCAGATGTAAGATAAATATTGACTCACCTTTGCTTGTGTCAATGCAGCTTTCTTCACTTTCAACTGAGACTGAAGCAGTTTGAAGTTTTTAGACCACCCTTCTGTTTTAGCGTCGCTTGTTGCGACCCCCAAATCATCATATAAAGACATTTTACCTCTATCCCAACCAAAAACTCTGAAATACACACACATGAAACAAAATGACATGAACATGATTATACAAACACGTTAAACGTAAAAGTGTGTTAAGTGTGTTATGTAACAAAAGCTAGCATATCCAAATAAGTAAATTATGCGTGTGTACATGTTAAACATGTTAAAATCACAACCTAAATTAACATGCAGCTAGACCGTCAGTTATACAAAAAAAACACATTCTTAAAGTCAAGTATTATTTATACATTTAACATTCACTTCCAGCTGGCTTGCAAATGATTATTGTACCATATAAATAGACTAAATGGTTATTGTCGAACCTTTAATCACTAATGCATTTTAACCGTCAAATGTATGAAGTTAGATACACACCTTTAACAAAAATAAATCCTCTACTCGATTTGCACTGCCGGTTAGCATAGCATGCTATGAGTGTCGCGGACGAATGACATCACCAACCGTGGCCAAACGCACTACCGCGTCATGACGTCATGAAGTTTGCATCTTTATTTTTTTGTTGTTATTTATCTGTTATTCTTTCACTTTTCAGTTTCCTTTTTATTATTTTAGTTTAATTAGTATTATTTAATTATTCTTTAATTTCTTGTGCAGAGCCTTCCGTAGCGGTTTGACTTATCTGAAATACTGCCCATCCGTGTTTGTTTTAATGTATATAATGAAAAGCTTACCTTTACATGTATTTAAAATACTAATAAAAGACTATTTTGTCTCTAATATCGATCCATTTTGTATAATAAGACGTATTTGACGTATTTCAAATGAATTTTGTGTATACATTTTTTCCCACACAGTATTTCGCATTTGTATTTAAATACATTTATGCCCATCTCTGAAAACAACAAACGTTTAATAAACGTTTATAGTGCTGGACAACGATTAAACACGATTAATCGCATCCAAAATAAAAGTTTTTGTGTACATAATATAAGTGTGTGTACTGTGTATATTTATTAGGCTATGAATAAATACACACACATGCATGTATGCCTATATATTTAAGAAAAATGTTATGTTTATATATTAAATATATTTATATATAATAGAAATCATATTAATATAAATATATACATGTAAATACATCTGAATATATACTATGTGTGTGCCTTTATATATATACACATAATAAATATACACGGCACACACACATAGCCTGTATTATATAAACAAAACCTTTTATTTAGGATGCGATTAATCGAGATTAATTGCTGTCCAGCACTCTTTACAGCTTTCTTATTCAACATGAAGAAAAATCGGTGCCTCTAGTGGCAGATTGTGTCACGACAGTTTGTAGTGCAGTCAGTGGCATTACCACAGTATCCATAAATAATAAAGCTGCAGATAATAATAATGCTTTATACTAGTCTTCGTAAGGGAAAAATTTAATGTTTTCTTTTTTATTTAAATTGACGACAACAGGTAAGCTGTATTTCAATCCACATTCATTTACTCATCTGTTACTATTTCATCTTAGATTAGACTGCCAGTGGTTAATATATTATGTCCACTAAATTAAAATCCACTTATGTAGAATATTATATGGCTTATTGCTGCCTTATTGTGTAAGGATCGTGGAAGAAAAAATCATTTTACTTATCAAATGCGCTTATGAAACATTGTGTACGTTTCTGCTTTATCTAAACTTGCTCTGAAGATGACATGAGGTAAAAGTATCAGGGCCCCAAAACATAAAGATTTGAGTCTTGGGAGTATGATATAGTAGAATGTGTTTCTCTGTTTCCTTACTATGTGTGGAAAATTACAGGCTGTTTGGAGATACTTGAAGACGAAGAGATATAAAAGTGGAGGAAACCCTCCCTTCTTGGTCACAGTCTGCAGCAACCCGTGTTTCTGTATGACTGTCTGACCTTTCTTGCAAAAAATAAACCTTTAAGAAGACCCTGAATGAATTTGCCTCTTATGCGATGAGAGTCATTTGATTTTTGCCACGACAGGATCATGTTATCAAAAGCACCAACTGACTTACATTATTTGAAATTACTTATGACGTATTTCTTGTATTTGATCCAAGTGATAAGTGGGCATGAGGACCTTGTGTGTGAGGAACATTTGATTACCCCATAGGACTCACATTTAGTGTTGCAACTTTTTACAGAGCCTTATACGCTTTCTGATTTTCAATACAAATAAATTTTTTCGCTTTAAAGTAAACTTCAAACATTTGTTTTTCAGTACACACAGTAACAAACAACACTATTAAGCAACTGTAGTGTTTCTAATAAAGTGATACATTTTATATTTTGCAAAATGCACAATAATTTTTGTACCAATAAAATGTGTAGCTGTCACACTTTCAGTTGGTTTGGACTTCCTGTTTCATTTGTTTCCCTTAAGTTCCTGTCTTCCTTTGTTCATTTCCCGCTACTCCTTAGTTACCATGGACACCTTGACTTATAATAAAATTCATCTGTTTTGGTCTATTAACCCCATTTGTGTTTTCCTTATAAGCCTGTCCTGGATTATCATTCTCTATACCAAGTTGTGTTTTCCCTCGCCATTCTACCCATTGTTTGAGTTGTTTATTAAACTGAGAGTTTTGAACTTTACCTACAGAAGACCTGGCCTACAAACCGTTTAACCTTCATGTTTCCCCTTCGTTTGTTTTCTGTTTTTTGTACAAGTGTTTTTGGTTTTCATCGTTCCCCCCATGGACCCCTTCTTCTGCCCGGAATACCTCCTCCTCCTGCTGGAGCAGAGGGAAAGATTGCTCGAGGACTATACCAGACTGTTCCTGGCCCTGGCTAACATCACTAGCTACCCGGACAACATGCTCTGCTCATTCTATGATGCCAGCTTGAGCCCCGTGTGCAGAGCACCGTCGTCTGAAGATGGCCCTTGAGCCAATTTTGCCGCCTTTGTGGAGTGAATAGTGGCAAGAAACGGATCTCTGTTCACCGTCTGTTCCAAGGAGGATCTCGTCAGTTCCACTCCCAACCCAGAGCCCAGCCCACCAACTCCCCAAGGTGCAGAGCATCAGCCCGAGTCCACCGATGACAGAGAGCCGGAGCCCGCCGTGACTGACGAGCCATTGCATAAAGAAGCGACAGAGCTGATGATCGACGCTGAGCCAGAGCTGCGTTTACCGCCAGACCAGGTGCGAGAGCCGTCTACCACGTCCACCACCAGGAAAGAGACCGTGGCCAGTGTGATCGAGGAGAGGAGCTCCACCCACTGCACCATGGCTGATCTTTGTGGATCTGGATAAAGGAAAAGAGGAAAGACACCTTATAGACCTGTTTGCTGACCTGCCCCCTCTCCTCCCTCCTTTGTTGGAGCCCTCTGCAACTCCCTTTCCTAAGTGTGATCCAGAGGGGGCTCCCGTTCCCAAGTCTTGCCAAGAGAGGGTTTCTGTTTCCAAGGGCAGCTCCAAGAGCCTGGAGGCTCACAAATGCCTGCCCGCTCCTGCCTCCGCCTCAGCTGTCATTTGGCAGCCCCACTGCTTCCCCTTAGCCCACCATCTGTACAGTGGGTCTCACCGTGGGTCTGCCAGTCTCCATCAGCATCGTGGCTGGAGGATCTCCTGTCTCTGCCTCCTCCAGGAGTCCAGGACTCCACCTTGGCCCGTCAACCCAGGGACTCCACCATTGTTTCTAGCTCCCTCCTCCCCACCGTGTTCCAACAGTCCACTGGCTCTGCCGGGCTCCCTCGTCCCGCTGGTTCCGCCTTGGTCTGTTGTCGACCATCCTGAGTCTCGGGACTCCACTTTTCTGGCGAAGCCTTGTCCCTCCGGCTCTGTCAGGCTCCTCCATCCCCTAAACCTTTGTCCTCTGTCGCTCCAGCTCCACTGCAGCCTATCAGATCCACACGTCCTCGTCGGTCACCAGAGCTATTAGTTCCACCACGGCTCTCTGAATCCTCCTCATCGCCATGGTCCCACCTGGCTCCTCCTGCTCCAAATCCCTCCTGTTGTCTCCCTGGCTCCTCCCTCGGTCTGATCCGCCCTGGCTCCTCCTGTTTCCTCCTTGGCTCCTTCCTCCATCATCTCCACCCTGGACTCGGTTTGTCGTCCTCCTCCTGAGCCTCCTTCCAAGATCCCACCCATCCTTCCCTCCATTGTCTGTACAGCACGAGGCCTTCCATGCTTTTCTTTTTTGTGACCTGGTTTCTCTCCATTTTCTCTCACGTTCTCTCCGACACAGAACCGTGACACTTATATTCAGGTGTGCATTGTTAGGTATCAGATAAAATGAGCCCAAAAAAATTAACTCAGGCTGAAAGTCAAACATTATTAAATGCCCATGAGAAGGATGCAATTCTAATGCAATACTAGAATATGCAAAGTTAAGGCATGACCATTGGAACTATATTGGAACCAAAATACTCATTGGGTTAGCAGGTCAGAAAAAAATGGTGGAGAAGAAAAGACACGTTAACTCCAAAAGAATTAAGAATTAAGATGAAGAATTAGGTGTGAAACCATCAGGGACCATTCATCTTTAGCACCACCATTTTCCAGAACTGCACCTACTCTGGAGTCTCCAGAAGTGCAATGTGGTTCTCAGAGACTTTGCTTGGATAAAAATCCAAAAAAATTACCCTCACTTAATAAGAATAACATGCTGAATTGTTGTGAAATACACAAAGATTTCATAGACAGATGATAGTGCCTCTTGAAGGACCAACATCACATCCCTTTGTACCACCCTTTCAAGATCTTATCTTTAAGAATCTGGCAGAAAGATTTGGAAGTTCATTTTTCTTCCATTTCCTATTATGAAAAGTCTGTCTTGCAGAGGTGGACTAAAAATTAACTCCTAAAACTGCCAGACTGGAACATAAATTCTCAGAATCTGGCACCTTGTACTTCTGAAAACTCCAGATAGGTTGCAGTTCTGGAAAATGGTGATGCTGGAGGCTAAATGGTTCCTGATAGTTTTACACCTAATTATTCACATTAATTCTTAATTCTTTTGCAGTTAACGTGTCTTTTCTTCTCTACCAGTTTTTATGATCAGAATATCAACGTGCCTAATATTTATGCATGCACTGTAGATCATGATAACCACAGGTAAAACCACAAATATAGCACCTCAATACCATAATGAAAAATGAAACTAGGTCTATAGGTATTTGTATGAAAAACAGTGGTCTACATTTAGTATAAATGCACTTTATTTTAAGGATTACCTCTCACTATTAGCTTATTAGCATGCATATTACTATACATAAGTGCTGTTTATTAGTACTTATAAAACACATATTAATGCCTTATTCTGCATGAACATTTTAGATCCATTAATCCTACCTTAAATTTAACTACTATTTTACTCACTATTAATAAGCAGCAAATTAGGAGTTTATAGAGGCAAAATTCATAGTTAAGTACTAGTTAAAAGCAGAGTTGGGGGTAACGCAAGTAATGCAAATTACTGTGACGAGTCTCTCTGGGCTCATCAGCGTCGCCCTGGCAACAAACGCACGGCACCTGCACATCCTCGTCACGGGCTGATCGGTCACAGCTGCAGCCCATCATTGAGCGGCTTGAAAGGCCGCCACCGCTCTCATTTCGAACAGACAACTGTCTCATGCTGAACGTGCTGGTACTAACCTTTTCTCTCTCGTCAAACAGAAGGCAGCGAGTGACCGACAGCCCGATTGAGCACGCCTGGACACCCACCTTCACAAGCACGAGGACTTCACAAGAGCACCAGCCACGAAGCAGCACTCACTTATTTCTCCCTTCACCTTCTAAAAGTATTTAATAAATCCACCCTCCGGGGCTATTTCACTGAGCGACCTTGTTGTTTGATTTCTCACCCGAGACACCTGGTGGAGAATGCGGGCAAGTGCATGAAAAATCACACAAAAGTGTTTGCATTGCACCGCATTAAAATTATTATTATTTTTCTGTTCACCCCCTCAGCACCAATCCGTGCCCTCTCTCTCCATGGAGCTGGACGAACTGCTGCAGCGCCTTACAGAAGTAAGCATCCGCCAGCAGCAAATTGTGGAACATCTGGCCACTCGGCAGGGCAGAGCCGAAGAAGAACTCGCTGCACTCCGTGCCCAAACTGCCCAGCCAGTTCCACTACCTGACCCCCGAATGCGGGCTGCCCGGCTCTTACCCAAGATGACGGCTCACGATGATGTTGAAGCATTCTTACAAATACAGCCAACCGTGAGGGATGGCCGCTGGAAGATTGGGCTTCGGCGCTGACACCCCTCCTCACCGGTGAAACTCAGCGGGCTTATTTCTCTCTTCCCCCTGCAATCGTTGGAGACTACACTGAAGTGAAACGTGAAATCCTCGCCAGGCTGGGTCTGTCCCCCATCTGCGCAGCGCAACAGTTTCACGACTGGGAATTTAAAGCCCGGATGCCAGCCTGAGCCCAGGCCGCTGAACTCTTCCACTTGGCGCAACATTGGCTGCTGGACAGAGAACCCAACACAGCACAGGTAGTGGAGCGAGTGGTCATCGATCGCCTCCTCCGCGCCCTGCCTCGTTCCCATCGTCAGGCAGTGGGTATGAGGAACCCCACCACCGTCCTCGCCCTTGTGGAGGCGATCGAGCTGGCGGATGCTGTTCACCATCAGGAGGCTGGGGAGAGAGCGCCGCCGTTTCCCCGGAGGGTGGTCCAGGAGCGACGCATGCTGGAGGGCACCTCGCGTGCAGTTGGCAGACCAACGGTTCCTTCTCCAATGGACGAGCCAATGACCACCGCTGAACCCACGACACCTCCGCGGGCTGCAACGTCCATCAGCGCGTCCCATCTGCGGCTCCTGAGGCGGACGTCACGCTGAACGGCAAGCCCGTGCGGGCGCTTCTGGATTCGGGCAGTGCTGTCACCATCATCCACGCCCGGCTGTGTCCTCCTCACCATGGCCAAAAGAGCTCACAGCTGCAGCCCATCATTGAGTGGCTTGAAAAGCCGCCACTGCTCTCATTTCATCAGACAACTGTCTCATGCTGAACGTGCTGGTACTAACCTTTTCTCTCTCATCAAACAGAAGGCAGCGAGTGACCGACAGCCCGATTGAGCACGCCTGGACACCAGAGTTGGGGCCATTTATGAATTGAATTGAGAATGAATGGTAAATTCCAATTCACTTCCTGGAATGGAATTTGAATTGGAATTGCATGCAGCTGACAGGAAATGGAATTGGAATTGAATTGGAATGTCAGGAAACAGAATTGAAATTCAAAAAAATTCCACTAAATTCCACTTGAGTTGCTAAATAAAATAATTTGACTTGATTTGCTTAATAGTTTATAGTACATTAAATATTGTAAATCACATAAACAACAAACATATAAAAGAAATACAAAGTACAGTATGTTTAGTATGTTAAGCATGATCATTTCACATGCCAAATTTCAGGAAATGATGATAATTCGATGCAATAAAAAGAGAATGAAATACATGAATGAACATGACTCATTTTTTTGTGTGAGTTAAGACATATATTATGTGGTAATCATATATTGAATGTATAGTACATCCAGAAACTTATCACCACTGTCATTCAATTATTAATTCATAATGTACAGTTCTCATTTTTATTTACTTGCATTTGATCAACTCTATTTCATACTTTACTTGGTATTTGTAAAGCATCATAAATAAAGTTAAAATGTATGTCTCTAAATGTAATCACAAATAAATGCTCAGAAACAGCAATTAACGGAATTCAGTGGAATTTCCCTGAATTGAATTCCACTTCCTGTAATTCCAATTCAATTCCAACTCTGTTTCCTGCAATTGTTGTCCAATTCCAATTCCATTTTCTTCTTTGAATTGGAATTGTTGAGTTCATTCCCGAATTGACCCCAACCCTGCTGGACACCCACCTTCACGAGCACGAGGACTTCACAGGAGCACCAGCCACGAAGCAGCACTCACCTTATTTCTCCCTTCACCTTTTAAAAGTATTTAATAAATCCACCCTCCGGGGCTATTTCACCGAGCGACCTTGTTGTGTGATTTCTCACCCGTGACATTACATAATTAGATTACTTTTTTCAAGTAACTAGTCAAGAAACACATTACTTTTTAATTTACTTTTAAGTTACTTTTTCAAATAAGTAACGTTAGTTACTTTGTTTTGTTTTGTTTTTCATTTTCATTTATTTCTGTCCACATGTTGAGAGAAATCAGAAGTAAAAATAAATTAAATGAATTCAAACAATAAATATGTTTAATAACACAAATATCCTCTATGTATTTAATACAATTTTATTAACCATGTCTTTGCTGCTGACCTGTGATGATCCAATTCAACCATACTAATAAGCTAAATTAATTAGATAAACTAACATTTCTGCTTCATTGTTTATTTTTTTATTATTGCTGAAGAGCGCAAATTTACTTTTCCTTCAGCCTGCATTTCACTTTTTGGTGTGAAAGGGCTTTTACATTTGAACTTTTTATATTAAAAACAAACAAGGAAGCCCTGCCCAGATTTAAAAAGTAAAGTAATGCATTACTTTCCATAAAAAGTAACTAAGTAACACAATTAGTTACTTTTTTATGGAGTAGGCTTATGCAAAATTGTAATGCATTACTTATACAAGTAACTTTCCCCAACACTGGTTAAAAGTGAGAATTGGTGTGACAAGAAAAGATTTTGGATGCAATAAATACAGTTTCCATATTAGATTTTTTTTTTCCATTTACAATTAGTAACATGCACAAAATAAAATAATATTCTAAACTTACGATAGAATATATGAAAATGTATTTACAGCACCTTGAAAAAAATGGATTAAAAACACATGATGCCAATTATTTGTTCATCATCTGTTTTTTTCTTTTAATTCAACAAAATGTACATCACCATCTTGCATAATTACATAATTACTTAATTTAACTTGAACACACTATATTATTCAGTGTAATTAGTAACAGTATTTTTGGGGAACTTTTTTTACTCTTACTTAAGGGGAGACACTGCAGGCAAAAACTGTTTTTTAATGCAGCTGTCAAGTTTGAGATTTTGTGATTTTGGGTTTTTTTCAGACTTGTGGAAAGAAATAACACAAAATGACACCGTTAAATGTTTTTTTTTATATATAGCACTTTATCTATTTATGTTAATAGATTTCAATTACAATCAATATTTGTAAAGGCCATTTTTTCAAAATGAGTTTTTTCTCCCACACTGAGCCATAAATCTCCACTTCAGTATTACTTACACACACCAAACTTTACATTTGTATTCCTGTCTATATCCTGAAGGTTTTTACAGAGGGATTTGTTCATATACAGTGGTGTGGAAAAAGTGTTGGCCCCCTTCCTGATTGTTTATTTTTTTTTGCATGTTTTTCACACTTTAATGTTTCAGATCATCAAACAAATTTAAATATTAAATCAAAGATAACGCAGGTAAACACAACATGCAGTTTTTGAATGAAGGGTTTTTTATGAAAAAAAAAATCCAAACCCACATGGCCCTGTGTGAAAAAGTGTTTGACTCCACTATAAGAAAGAGACTGGGCAAAAATGGCCTGCATGGCAGAGTTCCAAGACGAAAGCCGCTGCTGAGCAAAAAGAACATAAAGGCTCGTCTCAGTTTCGCTAGAACACAACTTGATTATCCCAAGACTTTTAGAAAAATACTCTATGGACTGACGAGACAAAAGTTGTACTTTTTGGAAGGTGTGTGTCCCATTACAGTAAAAGTACAGTAAAAGTAACACAGCATTTCAGAAAAAGAACATTATACCAACAGTAAAATATGGTGATGGCAGTGTGATGGTCTGGGGCAGTTTTGCTGCTTCTGGACCTGGAAGACTTGCTGTGATAAATGGAACCATGAATTCCGAAGTCTACCAAAAAATCATGAAGGACAATGTCCGGCCCTCTGTTCGTGACTTTAAGCTGAAGCGAACCTGGGTTCTGCAGCAGGACAATGATCCAAAACACACCAGCAAATCCACCTCTGAATGGCTGAAGAAAAAAAAATAAATAAAGACTTTGGAGTGGCCTAGTCAAAGTCCTGACCTGAATCCTATTGAGATGCTGTGGCATGACCTTAAAAAGGCAGTTCATGCTTGAAAACCCTCCAATGTTGCTGAATTACAACAATTCTGCCAAGATGAGTGGGCCAAAATTCCTGCACAGCACTGTAACAGACTCATTGCAAGTTATCACAAACGCAGTTGTTGCTGCTAAGGGTGGCCCAAACAGTTAATAAGTTTAGGGGCACACACTTTTTCACACAGGGCCATGTGGGTTTGGATCTTGTTTTCCCTTCATAATAAAAAACTTCATTCAAAAACTGCATGTTCTGTTTACTTGTGTTATCGTTGATCAATATTTAAATTTCTTTGATGATCTGAAACATTAAAGTGCGACAAACATGCAAAAAAAAAAGAAAAAAAAAAAAAATCAGGAAGGGGGCCTGCACTTTTTCACACCACTGTAAATACGTTTTTTGTATACTCCTCTACCTCTGCCTACATTCATTCAACCCCATAATAACACTAACTGAGACACTAAGAACGTCCGTTTTCTTTGTGAACAGCATGAAAAATCAATCTGGAAATTTAACGGATAGTTACCTGGTTCAATATGTAAAAGAGCCTATGAATTAAAAAGGAGAGCAGAATTTAAATGCTTGTGAAGTAGCACTGACTGCATTAGTAGACTAAAATAACGAGATTAAGGTTAATTAGGTTAAGAATCAATTTAGGTCAGTAAAATTGTCCAGTACACGTTGCATATATTTGTATACTGAGTTGTGATTGGTCCGTTCTTTCTGGCAACAGTTTCACTATCTGGTATTTTATTGCACTTAGACAGAGAAAACACTTGCGTTCGGCGTTAGGAAACCCACACGACCTTGGTAGCTATGGTGTAGCCTACGCTTTTATTTACAGTATACAGAACATAATTGTAAAACATTTTGTCTACTTTCCCTTAACTGTGCTTTACGAGTCCATTTGAAGTGTAATTGCCTTGTAATCATTTCCTTCAGGAACTGCAGATATATTCTTAGCTTGAAGCTCACACGGACGCGCCCCAAAAGTGAAAGTGAAAGACATCGAACGTGACGTTTTCCACTAAACGAGTACAAATGTCGCACCTCTCTGCTTGGCGCTGTTATTTCATACTCATTCGAGAGGATTTACCCGTCAGCGTTCGATCTAAATCTTCCGGGACAAGTGGACATGCATATGCTCGTTAAATTGTTTTTCATAACGGCGGCGTGTCAGCATAATATTGTCAGAGCAAGCGGTAAGTTTGCATCAGCATTACGGAAAAGTTCAGATTTATATGTTGAGTAAACCTGAACAGTGTTATTGCACATAGCATATATTATGCTGAGGTTCAGCATTACCGCTTCACTGTGGACTCCGCTTCTAATAATTTGAGTAGCTTGGCTAAAGCACGTTTTCCTTGAATTTAAGGGCCTTCGAGTCAAAAACCGAAACCACGTATTGGAAAAAGAAACTAGAGAAGAAACTTTAGCTTGGATATGGAATATGAAATAGTAAAAACCCGTTCATGTGACAG
>NC_133364.1:26810316-27041691 GCF_049309525.1 Garra rufa
ATATATATATATATATATATATATATATATATATATTATATATATATATATAGTATATATATATATATATATATATATATATATATATATTAGTATTACACACACACACTGCCGTTCAAAAGTTTGTGATTAGTTAGACTTGTAATTTTTTAAATTATTTTTTTAAAGATGTTTCTTATGCTTATCAAGGGTGCATTTGTTTATTACAGAACTGTAATATTGCTAAATGTTATTACAATATAAAATAATGCCTTCTATTTTAATATACTTTAAAATATAATTTATTCCTGTGATACAAAGCTGAATTTCCAATCAGCCATTAGTCCAGTCTTAAATGTCACATGATCTTTCAGAAATGTGCTGATTTATTCAGTGCTGGAAACAATTGTTCTGCCAAGATGTTTTTTGGAACCTGTGATACTTGATAAGATTCTTTGATGAATAAAAAGTTAAAAAGAACAGCCTATATTTAAAATATAAATATTTTCTAACAATGTAAGTCTTTGCTCATGGCACACTGCCATTCAAAAGTTTGTGATTAGTTAAACTTGTAATTTATTTATTTATTTATGTATTTATTTTAAAGATGTTTCTTATGTGTATCAAGGCTGCATTTATTTGATCAATAATACAGAAAGAAACTGTAATATTGTAAAATGTTATTACGATATAAAATAATGCCTTCTGTTTCAATATACTTTAAAAATCCAATTTATTCATGTGATGCAAAGCTGCATTTTCAGTCAGCCATTAGTGTCTTAAATGTCACATGATCTTTCAGAAATGTGCTGATTTATTCAGAGCTGGAAACAGTTGTTCTGCCAAAATGTTTTTTTTGGAACCTGTGATACTTCCTGAGATTCTTTGATAAATAAAAAGTTAAAAAGATCAGCATTTATTCAATATATAAATCTAACAATGTAAGTCTTTGCTCACGGCACACTGCCATTCAAAAGTTTGGGATTAGTTAGACTTGTTATTTATTATTTATTTATTTTTAGAAGTTTCTTATGCTCATCAAGGCTGCATTTATTTGATCAATAATACAGAAAGAAACTGTAATATTGTGAAAAGTTATTACAATATAATGGAACGTGATACTTGATGAGATTATTTCATGCATAAAAAGTTAAAAGGAACAGCATTTATTCAATGTATAAATCTTTTCTAACAATCTAAGTCTTTGCTCCCACTTTTTTTTTAATTTAACACATCCTTGCTGAATAAAAGTATTAATTACCTACCCCAAACTTATGTGTATATTGCTAGATTTCAATTTTAAGTAAATGCTGTTCTTTTAAACTTTTTGTTCATGAAAGAATGTTAGCATATTATAATAATTTCTGAAGGATCATTTGACAATGGATACTGGAGAAATAATGCTAATAATTCAGCTTTGATAACAAAAATAAATTAGATTTTTAATGTATATTAAAATAGAAAAAAAAATATTTTACATTGTAATAATATTTCACAATATTATATTTATTCAGTATTTTTAATCAAATAAACGCAGCCTTTATAAGCATAAGACACTTCTTTAAAAAAAACATTATACATTTTACTGATCCCAAACTTTTGAACAGCAGTGTATTGATAAATACTTAAGAAATTGAAAGTTTAAATTGTTACATTACAGTATTTATTCTAGTTATTAAGAAAATAGTTCCCACAAAAATGAAATTTCTGCTATTGTTTACTCTCCTTCATAGTTTGAAACCCATATGCTATTATGTTTAACATAAAAGCGCTACAAATGTAACTCGTTTTCTGAAACCATGCAGTGTCTTTGTGTGATAAACAATAAATAGGGTGTTGTTCACAACAATCCTTCCCCTCTAATTTTGATGTATCAATTGTGATTCATTGTGGTTAATTATCTTGATTAATAGGGAAATGATGATGGCTTAGATCAGCGTATGTACATAATGAAAGTAGACAGGGTTTGTGCATGGTTTCAGTCCAGCCCAAATCTTTAACATTTCCATGTTTACCAACAAAACTGAGTCATAATTTAATAGATAGCCTAAGAATATGTTCAAGAGTTCTTTTGAGACTCTTCAGAACAGCTTTTTTTTACTTAGAGGCAGCATTCTAAGAAATGCACCAAAAGGAGGATGTGGCATTTTTGATCTGCTAGGAAGTCGTGTCATCAAAAATGATATAAAAATGTGATTTTTATTGACTAAGAACCTAAAGTGTAACATAAATTCTTGTTAAACCAAGAATTTCTTTCAGTTGTTGATAATGACCCTTACAGATTGCAAAGCACATCTTTACTGCACAAAAATTCAGTGAGCTTACCCAGTCACTGAACATTAGCACAGGTGAGAGAAGTACTATTTTAGGTGCTTTAGATGTCAGATTAATGATTGTAAATAGTGTGTTCCACTGTTTCCTCATTCCGTTAGAGGGGGAATGCCAAACCCCTCCAAACTGTAACTTTAACCTCTCATTTTTAACAGCTATGTGTACTGTCTTGTCCAACAATTTACTGAGGATTTTTACAAAACAAATGTAGTCAAGGATGTTAGTACCACAATGATTCCTTATATTATTTTATCCCAGACCCTTTTACTATTTTCACGCTTGGTTTGCTTGCTTTAAACAACCAGTGTGTTAAGTTTGTTGCATTCGTGTTGGTTTCATATGGTTTTAAAAAGCTTTTTAGACCATCCTCAAGAAAAGTTTCCATTTTTAATTTAATAACTATAAATATGCCACGTCTCGTAAACCCCAGAGCATTTTCTCATGTGTATGTTTTTTTCTAGTGTGAGTCAGCTTTCTGAAAAACTCACTGCCCTAAAAAAGTCCCTTACAATGCATGTGAAATGAGAGTGTAGTAACATTTACCTAATGGCTGTGGCATTGATATCTAGTCTGGCATTACATTGTGACAGGGTGACCAAAGAATCTGTGGTAAAATGGGTACACAAACTGTTATCCTTAGACTAAAACGTAGGTATACACCGAAATGAAAATTCTTGGCTGAAGCCGAGCCGAACAAAGTTACACACTGGGCCGGAGGCCGATTACTGAACACGGTTTTTCGTGTTTTTCCTCCCATGCATTTTGCCAATTTTTTCACCATTGCATAAATTAAATAGTCAATATTTGCTTTTTTGTTTTGTCTTGCTTTTCAAAGAAAACAATCAATTACAAAGCAACAATTTAAAAATATTGATTAAACATTTGTAACATTCTAGTAGACATTATAGCCTACCAACAAAGCACAATTTAGTGCACAAGCACAAGTTAGTAAAATAATATTCTTTGGCCATTTTTAAGACCCCCTTCTTGAATCAGGCTTGTGTTTCTAACGTACAAATAAATGCAGCCTTAATTAATTAATATTTAATAGAGCTGTTGTAATGATTGTTATCATTATTTTTTGTGTTACTTTATTTTATTTTATAGAACAACGGTAAAATTACAATGCCAACACTTATGAATGTTGACTTTTATTTTGGCGGAAACCCGCAAGAAGTCCTCAGTACTACTTTTTGCTGACAGCAGCAGATTTATGAATGATTCTCATCATGCTGGTTTCCCTCATGCTTTGGACTTTGAACCCTGGGTAACAAGCTTGTGCAGCGCTGTCAGAATAAATACAGTTTGTGCGTGTATTAGACAACAAAACGTTCTGTAGTTTATTTGCTAATAGTTTAAGGCCATTTCGAGATTTGAATCATCATACAGTAACCAGCAATAACCACCCTTTCTCTTCTCATGGAAGACATGCGATGCGATACTAAACAGTCTCGTGTTGTTGGTGCATCTAATGATTTGTGCGTCTTTCTTATGGTGCGTTCACACCGGACGCGACTTGCGCGGAAAAAACGCGCTATTCGCGCGTAGTTGAACGCTTGAACATTTGAGTTTACTTGCGTCATTCGCGCGTGACATTTTCTTCACAACAGACGCGAATTCGCGTCAAGGGAGGGGCTTCTGCCACTCGTCAGTGGGAAAGTAGTTGTAAAATAAGTGAATGAGCTCAATTTGCCAGCTTTAGCTTGCTTGTAGTCTCAATATATGTATATGTAGGTCAAATTGAGTAAAGAGCGTTTTTTAAAACTAACCAGATTGTCCGACCTCTTCACTCACTTTATTCCTAGCAAGATCCCTTTTATTCCTGTTTCTACAAAAGTCCAAAGATGTATCGTACAGCTCCGAGGAACCACAGACAGCAACGGTGATTTTGTCCGCCATTGTTGTTTCGGATTTCTGCCTCCGTCACTACTAGAGCAAACTCCTGATTGGTTAACGCGGCGCGGATTTTCGCCAAAGTTCAGATTTTTGAACTCGCGCGTTTCGCGCCGCAGGATGGCTATTCGCGTCTTTGCATTGACTTAACATGTAAATCACTCGCGCTTGCCGCTTCATTCGTGTCCGGTGTGAACGCACCTTTAGGCAGTTTTAAATGCTTCCCTACTGCCGACATGTTTGCTGCATGAGTGCGTGCCTCTGATCGAGTCATGTCATTGTTCGGTATTCTTAGCGCCTAGCGTTTTCCACGCGTTTTTAGGCGCGACATGTGAACAGCCCCTTAGACGCAAATGTTTTAACATCGGCGATATGTTGTGTACTGCTTAGGGTCCTTGCAACCACGAGACAAATTGCCATTGCAAATTGAACATAAAGCTCGACTTGAATCGCCTTCTTTTGGTTGAAAGTACTGCCAAACAAAACTTTTTTTGCTTTCCATTTTCAGATTCTTACAGCCTACTACATTCGAACGGGTCCTATGTAGCCTAAACACCTTCACGTAATCAATGGCCGTGTGACGTCGTAGTGCAAGTCTAGGGTTCGGTTTCGGTGGAAAATAAATCTAAGGTTAGGCCGAAACCGAACCCCGTCAAAAAGCCCAGGATTCGGCCAAATCTGAATCCTGGATTCGGTGCATCCCTAATTTATATATTTATCTACTTACCTGATTCCAGACAACTGTATTGCATTTCAAAATATGAAATCCAATCCAATCCAACTTTCTTAGTAAAACAAAGTCAAACAAAACTTAGATCCAAGTTTTCTGTCAAGACGTCAATTGTGCATCTAGATTTGTATAAATGTGTTGATGAATTTGATGGTATCCACGAGTTTCTGTGTTTGCGTACACTCTTAAAAATAAAGGTACTTTAAAAGGTTCTTCACCGTGCTGCCATAGAAGAACCATTTTTGGTTCCACAAAGAACCATCCAATCAAAGGTTCTTTAAAGAACTATCCCTTGCTTAATTTTTATAATCTAAAGAATCTTTTGTGGAACAGAAAGGTTCTTCAGATGTTAAAGATTCTTTATGGAACCATATAGATAAAAAAAAGGTTCTTCAATGGCATCGTGAAGCACCTTTATTTTTAAGTGTATGTGATATTTTAGTGACATTAGTCTTACTTTGTCTCAGGTGTCTGTGGAAAACTGGATGTGCCATACAACACAAAACCTGTGCCAGACTTCACAGATCGAATTGGTGCTAGTATTCGCTTTGAGTGTGCAGATGGGTACGTAAGGAGAGCAGGAACATCCAGCCTGATCCGATGCATTGAAAAAAATGGCAAAATATCCTGGCATTCTGATCTTCGCCTCCAGTGCATACGTAAGAGACTTATTTGTTGCAGAGATACTTAAGGGGCCCTGGTCATGACATGTTTTTGCTTTAGCCAAATTGTGGCCAATATTTAAAAGAATAGTAACCCAAAAATGAAAATTCTGACATTAATTGCTTACCCTCATGTTGTTCCAAACCCATAAGACCTTCGTTCATCTTCGGAACACAAATTGAGATATTTATGATGAAATCCAAGAGCTTTCTGACCCTGCATAGACAAAAACACAACTACCACGTTCAAGGCCCATAAAGGAAGTAAGGACATTGATAAAATAGTCCATGTGACATCAGTAGTTCAACCATAATGTTATGAAGCTACAAAAATAACAACTTTCTTCAACAATTTCTTCTCTTTTGTGTCTTTGACACACGTTCACGAAAGTACCGCGAAGCAGCAGCCAGCTGCTCGTTTGTATATTCTGGTTCAAATAAGTAAGGCTGGGCAAAAAATTGCAAGTCATCCTCTCTAAATTGTCTTATTTTCTTTGCTCACAAAAAGTATTCTTGTAGCTTCATAACAATAATGTTGAACCACTGATTTCCCACAGAACCACTGATTTCACATTGTGTTTTGCAATCTTTGCAAGGTCGTAAAGCTCTCAGATTTCTACAAAAATATCTTAATTTAATTTCATGAAATGGATGAAGGTCTTACAGGTTTGGAAAGACATGTGGGTGAGTAATTAATAACAGAATTTTTGCTCATTAAGTATGAACTTCTTTATTAGTTGACATGTTTTCTGTACACTTCCAAAATCTGTAGACTGGTTTCTGCAACCAGCTTACATGTTTCCCAGACTAAAAATGACCCTTTGTAAACACCATACTATTGTTCTTACATTGCAGCTGATCCCAAAAGGCCAGTTGTACCAAAATGTAAGTAGCTTCTTTTTTAATCCCTCCCTTTTCTTTCTGCTTTTGTTGTAGAAGTGAAACGTGTGATGTGTTAATGCACCTCAATACCAATTGTATTAACACTGGTCTCACCAAAATATAGTCCCAGTGTTACTCTGCTGGAATACTCAAAGTAATGTTTTGACAGCATCAGTGTGTTTACAAGTTTTAGGGAAATTGACCTACGAATAGTTAAAGTTGTTTTTGGATATGGAAGGTACTTTAACAACAACAACAAAAATGAGACACATCCCTCTAAATTCTATCACCAAAACAACAGCTGATGACTTAAGTGTCCTATGTTGTGTATTTACTTCAGCGGAGACCCAAACACCTCATCAACATTTCACATCATCCACCACAGAAAGAACAACAAGAATGAATACCACAGTTCATGGCACAATCAAGCCAACCACAGGTATACAAGTCATATTATGCTTGTACTGTATGTGTTGATGTTGTTTGGGTAGGCCTACATTAACGTTAAGTGCATGACACACTCCAGCAACAGGGCATATAGCTTTGACAACAACAAATGAAGTTGTCAGAACCAAAACAAGAAGAACTACCAGCCAGTCAACTTTGATGAGCACAACAAAAGAGGCGGAGTCTATTACAACCAATGAGATTACTTCTTCAACATCCAGCAACTTCATAAGCACAGAATATATGACAACAACAACAACAACAACAACAACAACAACATCATCACATACCCTGTCAAGCTCTTTCACTCCAACAACAGGTGAAGCCATTCACTATGATGGGTTAAGGTGCATGGGGCTAAGGTTAACAGTTAACGCAAATATTAACACTAGCTGCATTTCCATTGCCCTTCAAAATGCGCAAATTGAAAACACCAATTTTGCAAAAACTTCAGGATATCGAAAACAAGTTTTTGCGCTCATATGATGTGTTTTTTAGGCAATTCGAAAAAAGAATATATCGCAAAACTGCAATGAAGGCTGTTTTTTTCACATTCACAGGTCACCTTGCACACGAAAAACTCACATGATCATTCTTTAATGTTCTATAATCTCCAAGAAACACCTCATACGTGGCTGCTCTCAAGTATAAGGGTCTTTCCTTGCCATCTATGCTTGGATAACCCCTTACAGTGAGGGGAAAATTATTTCATCCTGATTCTGTATGTTTGCCCACTGACAAAGAAATTATCATTCTATAATTTATTTTAACAGTGAGAAAACAACAACAAAAAAAATCCAGAAAATGCATTTCAAAAAAGTTATATATTGATTTGCATTTTAATGAGTAAAATAAGTATTTGATCCCCTATCAATCAGCAAGATGTCTGGCTCCCAGGTGCCTTTTATACAGGTCACAAACTGAGATTAGGGAGTGCTCCTAATCTCAGTTTGTTACCTGTATAAAAGACACCTGTCTACAGAAGCAATCAATCAGATTCCAAACTCTCCACCATGCACAAGATCAAAGAGCTGTCCAAGGATGTCAGGAACAAGATTGTAGACCTACACAAGGCTGAAAGACCATCACCAAGCAGCTTGGTGAGAAGATGACAACAGTTGGTGCGATTATTCGCAAATGGAAGAAACACAAAATAACTGTCAATCTCCCTCGGTCTGGGGCTCCATGCAAGATTTTACCTTGTGGAGTTTCAACAATCATGATACTGGTGAGGAATTAGCCCAGAACTACAAAGGAGAATCTTGTCAATGATCTCAAGGCAGCTGGAACCACAAGGACTGAAATCCTGCAGTGCCCGCAAGATCCATCTGCTTAAGAAAGCACATGTACAGGCCTGTCTGAAGTTTGGCAATGAACATCTGAATGATTCAGAGGAGAACTGGGTGAAAGTTTTGTGGTCAGATGAGACCACAAATCAACCTAATTGGCATCAACTCAACTCACCGTGTTTGGAGGAGGAGGAATGCTGCCTGTGAACCCAAGAACACCATCCTCACTGTCAAACACGGAGGTGGAAACATTATGCTTTGGGGGTGTTTTTCTGCTAAGGGGACAGGACAACTGCACTGCATCAAAGGGACGATGGATGGGGCCATGTAACGTTAAATCTTGGGTGAGAACCATTGAAAATGGGTCATGGATGGGTAGTCCAGCATGAGAATGACCCAAAACACACGGCCAAGGCAACAAAGGAGTGACTCAAGAAGAAGCACATTAAGGTCCTGGAGTGGCGCAGCCAGTCTCCAGACCCTAATCCCATATAAAAACTGTGGAGGGAGCTGAAGGTAGAGACCTGCGTCGGACGGATTTTTCAGGATTTTCACTCCCGCAAGATTCTGTCCCGCTCCCACATTCATGTTTTGTCCTGCTCCCGCCCACAAAAGCCTGCATATAAGTAGCCTATACAGATTTTTTTAGTACATTGATTGAATTTAAATGAAACAGTTCTGTAACATCTCGTAAATTCCACAGGACCCCAGCATAAATGCTTCCGATAAAATGTTATTTAGACTAAACATCAACATTCACAAACCACGGTTATTCTTAACAGAAAAGCAAGCTATTGTATGCATCTATGGCAGAATGCAAGCAAACAAAGGTCCCTTAAAGCTGAGATCTCAGTTCGTATGTAATCTCATAAAGCTCATAACTTTTGAGCAGTGAGAGGATTCTAACTTGAACACCTCTAATTGGCCGATGCGTTCCAGAAATCAACAGATGGCTACATTGCTCATGCTGTGAACAAGTTTTAAATCGAAACTGTCTATTCTTGTGCTTACTTATACATTTATGTTATACTAGTTGTTCTTGCTGATTTTATGCAATAGATGAATAACAGTTTTTTGGTTTTGGGGGAAAAATCCCTCTTGAGATGTGTGCAAACCTGGTGGCAAACTACTAGAAACGTCTGACCTCTGTGATTGCCATCAAGGGTTTTGCCACCAAGTACGAAGTCATGTTTTGCGAAGGGTCATATACTTGTCATGTCATTATTTCACTCATTAAAATGCAAATAAATGTATAACTTTTTTTGAAATGCATTTTTCTGGATTTTTTTTTTTTTTTTTTTTTTTTTGTTATTCGGTCTCTCACTGTTCAAATAAACCTACCATTAAAATTATAGACTGATCATTTCTTTGTCAGTGGGCAAACGTACAAAATTAGCAAGGGATTTCTGTGGTGCACAACGACATACATAAACCTATATACATAAACCTACCAACACCGGACGCCATGGCATGTTGTGAGAGGAAACAATAAGTTTTAGTCTCACACGGTTTAATGAAAACTCAATCATTCCACAGTAGTTTTTGTATCGGCATGAATAAAATATGTGCAAATCTGTAATGGAAATGCAGCAACTCTGCAATGTTATTATTTACTCACCCTTGTCATCCCAAACCAATATGACATTCTTTATTCAACAGAAGCCAAAATAAGACATTTAGTTTAGTTAATGTTCACACTTCTCTTTTTCATACAGTACATAATGACCAAGACCTGTCAAGCTCTTAATTTATTTATGTACACATTCAAACTTTCTACATCAAGACTTGTTGCAACAAGTTTGAAAAATTCATAGAGGTTTGGAAGAACAAATGATGTCAGAATTACTACATTAATCTTCTACATTAATAAAACACTTCTGAGGAATACACCAAACAGTAAAACCTCTTTTTGCACAATACATCCACAATACATCCAGAAATTGTTGTCACTGTGACACTGTTGTCAGTATTTAAATACATACTCAGTATTTATATGAATATTCAATACCTAAACCTCAATATAGATTGAACCACATTCACATTCACATGTTTAAATATGTTTGTGTCATTTGCCTGGTGCAAACTGGCAATAATTCCTTTGGTAAATTGAGAACTAAGTTGTCAAAACACACTTTTAGTGGCCACTGGTCATTCTTAAAGAATCTGCTATTCAATATTCTTTACAATGAACTAAAAGTGTTCAAGTAGGACCTTTTATGATTATTTTCTTTTATGATGCATGCTAATTTTCTATGTAGTTAAATCCCAAATATGAATCAAAATGATTTTCATCTAATTTGGTGACGATTGTGGGGATTTGTGTGTGGAGGACTTGACAATCTTACATTCCCCCAAAGAGTGTTTGTTATATAGAGACCTTATTAAACTTGAATTTGAGATGAGACAGGATGCAAACCAGACTTTGACAAGATCTTCCTGTTTTGTACAAAAAGTGTTGGTGATATCTTCTCACCTCCATATCACAAACCCGCAATGTATATAACTAACCACATGAAAAGCTAACTGTTGATGCACTTTGCAAGAATACACGATGTGTTGTATGGTTGAATTCACTGCACATCCTGGTTCTGCACGTTCCACTTTATTTGCTCACTTTTATAAATTAGACTTTTGTGGGAATGCAAAATTAGACATTAACAACAGAATGTCCAAGCTGCTTTTTTTATACAACGGAAGTCTACAGGTCCTTCTCAAAAAATTAGCATATTGTGATAAAGTTCATTATTTTCTGTTATGTACTGATAAACATTAGACTTTCATATATTTTAGATTCATTACACACAACTGAAGTAGTTCAAGCCTTTTATTGTTTTGATATTGATGATTTTGGCATACAGCTCATGAAAACCCAAAATTCTTATCTCAAAAAATTAGCATATTTCATCCGACCAATAAAAGAAAAGTGTTTTTAATACAAAAAAAGTCAACCTTCAAATAATTATGTTCAGTTATGCACTCAATACTTGGTCGGGAATCCTTTTGCAGAAATGACTGCTTCAATGCGGCGTGGCATGGAGGCAATCAGCCTGTGGCACTGCTGAGGTGTTATGGAGGCCCAGGATGCTTCGATAGCGGCCTTAAGCTCATCCAGAGTGTTGGGTCTTGCGTCTCTCAACTTTCTCTTCACAATATCCCACAGATTCTCTATGGGGTTCAGGTCAGGAGAGTTGGCAGGTCAATTGAGCACAGTAATACCATGGTCAGTAAACCATTTACCAGTGGTTTTGGCACTGTGAGCAGGTGCCAGGTCATGCTGAAAAATGAAATCTTCATCTCCATAAAGCTTTTCAGCAGATGGAAGCATGAAGTGCTCCAAAATCTAGCTATTTGGAGCATGAAGTGCTCCAAATAGCTAGCTGCATTGACCCTGCCCTTGAGAAAACACAGTGGACCAACACCAGCAGCTGACATGGCACCCCAGACCATCACTGACTGTGGGTACTTGACACTGGACTTCAGGCATTTTGGCATTTCCCTCTCCCCAGTCTTCCTCCAGACTCTGGCACCTTGATTTCCGAATGACATGCAAAATTTGCTTTCATCCGAAAAAAGTACTTTGGACCACTGAGCAACAGTCCAGTGCAGCTTCTCTGTAGCCCAGGTCAGGCACTTCTGCCGCCGTTTCTGGTTCAAAAGTGGCTTGACCTGGCGCCTGTACACGGTGGCTCTGGATGTTTCTACTCCAGACTCAGTCCACTGCTTCCGCAGGTCCCCCAAGGTCTGGAATCGGTCCTTCTCCACAATCTTCCTCAGGGTCCGGTCAACTCTTCTCGTTTTGCTGCGTTCTCTGCCACACTTTTTCCTTCCCACAGACTTCCCACTGAGGTGCCTTGATACAGCACTCCGGGAACAGCCTATTCGTTCAGAATTTTCTTTCTGTGTCTTACCCTCTTGCTTGAGGGTGTCAATGATGGCCTTCTGGACAGCAGTCAGGTCGGCAGTCTTACCCATGATTGCAGTTTTGAGTAATGAACCAGGTCGGGAGTTTTTAAAAGCCTCAGGAATCTTTTGCAGGTGTTAAGAGTTAATTAGTTGATTCAGATGATTAGGTTAATAGCTCGTTTAGAGAACCTTTTCATGATATGCTAATTTTTTGAGATAGGAATTTTGGGGTTTCATGAGCTGTATGCCAAAATCATCAATATTAAAACAATAAAAGGCTTCAGTTGTGTGTAATGAATCTAAAATATATGAAAGTCTAATGTTTATCAGTACATTACAGAAAATAATGAACTTTATCACAATATGCTATTTTTTTGAGAAGGACCTGTATGTTGACCACGGCAGTCAAGCAACAACTGATGAAAAACTTTGTAAAAAAATTTTTTGAAGACTTACTAAGAGCCAAATGGACTATTTTTATGATGGTCATTGTTGCTAAATTTACTGGGGGTCACATTTCTTAAAATTTAGGCTATCATTTTATAGTTCAGTTATTTAAGATCCACTTATAATGTTAGTAAAGCATTTTTTCAAGACATACATATTTCATGACCATTTCTTTCTGAAGTCTTTTTTGTTTCTAAACCTTTATAAACTCCTTTGTCTTCATTGTTAACATGTTAACAAGACTAACACAACAAAGTCAATGGCAGTGTCAGTTAAACCATTTAACACAACATGTTGGCTTGCAATCCATGAACTAAAGATTTCACTAGTATTAATACATTTCTGACAGATTTACTTTAAATATTATTATGAATGCTGAACTTCTGCGACATCCAACTACTGAATTATGTCAAAATATACTCCTTCTCATCATAATTCTCATTCTCGCATTTTTTTTATTAGGAGCGAATGTATCTATGAGGACCTCAACTGTTTCTAAAGGTAATTTCTGTGCTTATGTAGTTATCCATAGAAACAATATTCAATCATAAAATCAATTACATAAAATTAGGATTTATGTAGTGCCTATGACCTGTTAAACAAATCAAAACTCTTATAATATTTGAGCCTACACTTGTAAAATAAACGTTCTTCACGATGCCATAGAAGAACCTTTTTTGTCTAAATGGTTCCATAAAGAAACTTAAACATCTGAAGAACCTTTCAGTTTCACAAAAGGTTCTTTGTGGCAAAAAAAGGTTCTTCAGATTATAAAAAAGGTAAGAAAGAGATGGCTCTTTGAAGAACCTTTGACTGAATTGTTCTTTGTGAAACCAAAAATGGTTCTTCGATGTCATCGCTTGAAGAACCTTTTAAAGCACCTTTATTTTTAAGAGTGTAGTTGGGCCTAGCTATACTAAAGGAGTAGTTCAGTTTCAGAACAAAGATTTACAGATAATGTACTCACCCCCTTGTCATCCAAGATGTGCATGTCTTTCTTTCTTCAGTCGTAAAGAATTTTTTTTTTTTCAGGATTTATCTTCGTATAATGGATTTCTATGGTGCCCCCAAGTTTGAACTTCCAAAATGCAGTGTAAATGCAGCCTCAAAGGGCTCTAAATGATCCCAGCTGAGGGTCTTATCTAGCAAAACAATCGGTTATTTTCTAAAAGAATTTACCATAAATATATATTTTAATCTCTACATAGAGTACACACAGAGCTAGACAAGACGAGCATTTGAGATTAAAAGATATATAAATTGTAAAAAAATTTTAGAAAATAACCAATCATTTTGCTAGATAAGACCCTTCTTTTCTCGGCTGTGATCGTTTAGAGCCATTTAAACTGCATTTTGGAAGTTCAAACTTGGGGGCACCATACAAGTCCATTATATGGAGAGAAATCCTGAAATGTTTTCCTCAAAAAACATAATTTCCTTACAACTGAAGAATGAAAGACATGAACATCTTGGATGACAAGGGGGTGAGTACATTATCTGTAAATCTTTGTTATGAAAGTGAACTACTCTTTAAGTAGCCTAAAATAAAGCTCAACCAACTTCATGAGGTGCATCCTGGGATTTTTTTTTTTTTTTATCTAAACATTATTTGAGTTGTTTAGTTTTTTACTATCACTTTTCTCTGGTAGTATATTTGACATCATGGGCCAGATTTATTAACAGCTTGTGTCAGGGCAAACCATCTTTTGGCATTTAAATAGTACTGTCAGGATTTACTAAAGATGCACAGTGAAGAATTAGCGCTGAAAAAGCGTAGACAGATTTTTTATGCCTGACTTCATTGAATATACATATGTAGCAGTTTCCCTTTCAGACACAAAATTATTGGGAGGAGAGTATTAAAATGAATCACGCAATGCAATTTACTAATGTTGCGCTCATGAAGTAATTTGGGTTTGGAACATCAAGAGTGTGAATAACTGATGACAAAATTTTCATTTTTGAACAAACTAACCCATCAAATCTCTTTCATTTAGGAAACGGTACAGTGGAAGCCCGTTCTAGTGATTATAAATGTGAGTGCCACATTTATGCTGTTCATTTCTTGGAAAAAACAAAAAATTTATATTTATTATTTCTCCGATCTGTGCTCATTATTGTATTCTTCTTTATAGCAACAGTAGGTGGAGTTGCAGGCATACTTCTCATTTGTCTGGTGGCGGCAGTATTCATTTTATGGTGGAGGTTTGTTTCATAAAATCTATTATGGTTTGAAGCTTCAAATTGTAGGCTTTTTGCAGCTTCTTTATTAATTGTTTTCACCCTTCAACCCACAGGTCAAGAACTCGAAGAACAAACAGGAACAAATCTAGAAATCTAGTTACTTTCTACACACCTGTACCACAAAATTCAGCAGCTGACAGGTCCACAGAAAACTCTGAAAGTGACAATCAACCACAAATAGGCATGGCCAGTGGTGCAGATACATGATAAACTCCTCCCACGAACAGACTCCAAATAGCCGTTGTTCAGACTGTCAGTCCATTTCCAATTTTGGCATATCTAATTGGAATCCAAGTGTGAACATAAAAAAAATCACATGTAATACGATTTTTGCAAATCTGTTTTAAGCTGCATTTATATGTGGCATATTCAAATCAGATTTCTGGAACTCTGTTTGTAGATAACAAGCATAATGTTTTTGCAGAAACAATGCTATAACGTTATGTTCTTTTGAGCAGAAAAGTATGATATACTGATGATCTACACAGAGACAGTAACACTGAATAAAGCGGTGCACTCCAGCTTCCTACGTTTCTGCAACAAGTTGTCATGTGGCCAGACATCTGTATTACCTCTGTTGCACTTACCTTGACATAGAAACCACTCCAGATACTCCGTTAAACAAAAGAGCATCACAGAACATCTGCTCTGAACAGCTGAGATACACAGTGTGGACAGCCATTTAGATCAGATTCCAAAATGATACAGAAATAATCAGATTTGGGCTGACAGTGTGAATGTACAGTAGCGTTAAAGACTTGTCCCTCCATTAAATATACCACCCTAAATGCACATATTTGATCAACGTCCATCTAATGTACCTCATTTCTCTCTCTTTCTCCAACCTTAATGTTATCATAAAATTAATAAAGTTTTATATTGTTTTTAATCTATGGTCTTTGTGTATATTGATCAATGACAAAACACAAGCAACTTGTTTTTCTCAAGGTTTAGCTGGTTAACATTACCCCCTTCTGGTTGATGCTGGTAACTACACTATGTGGCTGCATTCAATGGAAATCATTTGTGCATCCGGAAAGTATGCACAGCGCTTCATTTTTCTACTTTTTGTTATACAGCCTTAATTAAAAATGGATTAAATTCATTACTATACTCCAAATTCTACAAACAATACCCTATAATGTCAATGTGAAAGAAATTAGCTAATTTTTGTATATAAATATTTACAGCCTTTGCTCCTTACTCTGTTGAAGCACCTTTGGCACGAACTACAGCCTCAAGTCTTTTTGAATATGATGCTACAAGCTTGGCTCACCTATTTTTGGGGCAGTTTCTCCTATTCGTCTTTGCAGTACTTCTCAAGCTCCATCAGGTTCAATGGTAAGCGTCGGTCCACAGCCATTTTCAGAGCTCTCCAAAGATCTTCAATCAGGTTCAAGTCCCATAGCCACTCCTTTGATATCTTAGCTGTGTGCTTAGGGTTGTTCTGTTGAAAAATGAACCGTCACCCCATTCTGAGGCCCAGAGCACTGTACATTTATGCATTCATCTTTTCCTCTATCCCGACTAGTCTCCCAGTTCCTGCAACCACCATGCTTTACTGTAGGGATGGTACTGGCCAGGTGATGAGTGGTGTCTGGTTTCCTCCAGACATGACGCTTGGCATCTTTGTTTCTCATGGTCTGAGTGTCCTTCAGGTACCTTTTGGCAAACTCTAGACGGGCTGTCATGTGCCTTTTACTGAGGAGTGGTTTCCATCTGGTCACTCTACCATACATGCCTAATTAGTGGAGTGCTGCAGAGATGGTTGTTCTTCTAGAAGGTTCTCCTCTCTCCACAGAGAATCGCTGGAGCTCTTTCAGATTGGTCTTGGTCACCCTGACTAAGGCCATTCTCCCTTGATCGCTCAGGGGAGGCCCACTCTAGGAAGAGTCCTGGTGGTTCCAAAACTCTTCAAATTACGAATAATGAAGGCCACTGTGCTCGTTAGGTCATTCAATGCTGCAGAAATTTTTCTGTAGGCTACCCCTCCCCAGATCTCGAAGGTCTACGGAAAATTCCCTGGACTTCATGGCTTATGGGACCTAATATAGACAAGTGTGTAACTTTCCAAATCATGTCCAATCAGCTGAATTTAAGACAGGTGGACTCCAATCAAGTTGTAGAAACATCTCAAGGATGATCCGTGGAAACATGATGCACCTGAGCTCAATTTTGAGTGTCCTGGCAAAGGCTGTGAATACTTATGTGATTTTTTCGTTTTTTATTTTTAATAAATTTGCAAAGATTTCAAACAAACTTCTTTCACATTGTCATTATAGAGTATTCCTTACCCCTAAATAATGAATTTAATAAATTTTGGAATAAGGCTGTAACACAACAAAATGTGGAAAAAGTGAAGCACTGTGAATACTTTTGGTATTCATATACATTTGGTAATCGTATTGATCAGGGATTGCAGATAGTTTGATACCCAAAGCAATATTTATTATTTCTCCACTCTGTACTCATTATTGTATTTTGAAAGTTTCTTTCTTTCAATTAACATTCAGCAACAGTAGGTGGAGTTACAGGCATAATTCTCCTTTGCTTAGTGGCAGCAGTGTTCCTTTTTGTGCAAGATCTCTTTTGTAATGCTCTGTTGTTCTTGGGTGGTTTTCATTTGAAGGTATCATTTTGGTAGTAGGTGCATTTTTTTAGCACAGGTTGTATTAGAAGTTTAGAGTCATTTATGGGTTATAATGGACTGAGACTTGGGTTAGTTAAGGTCATGTTTGACCATGCTGTCAACATTCAAAACGTCTTGTTCTTTGGTAACTAGACATCCTGTCAGCTCATACTGTCTACAAATAAGATTAGGACAGAGCACCTTCAACTTTCACAGCTTATATGGTACCCACAGTGAAGAACATGTCAATAAAGTAAGTAAGTAAATAAAACTAAAATGAAATAAAAAAAATCTGTCTGGAGACGGCTGGCCTGATTGTATGCAAGTGCAGTCTGTGGTGGGCAATTCCACAGCTCTGCATTTAAAATGTCTACTTGCAATCCATTGTTGATCCTCTAATGGAAAAGTCTCTGAGCTTAAATGAAAAAGCAGAACTGCAGATGGACCGGGCATAATGTTCCAGACATCGCAGTCTAAAAAAAACTCTAACCTGGAGTAACCAACCCTGCTCCTGGAAATCTACCTATCCTACCTATTCACCACAGCTACATTTTTTGATCAAAAATAGTGGCAAAAAATCATGTCCACTGATAGCAGAAATGGTGGGGATAAAAATTAAGCATAATTTAGACAAGGGTTTGTGTGTGTCAGAACACAAGACTCCATATGAGCCGAGATTCACACTCACTATGGGATTTGCTGAATGTCCATAAAAGGTGGAAAAATAATAGCTCACTCTGCAAAAGCACTGATGTGCAAGGATATAGCTGCAAAGTCCATATTTATGTCTGTGTATTTAGAATGTGTTGTCATGTGTAATGGTCAATAGTCCATACAGTGTATAATGTTTTACACTATTCTGGGAAAGCTTTCCACGGGATTTTGGAGTATTTTGGGAATTCATCTGGTAGAACATTTTTGAGGTGTCGCAATCTCCGTTTGAGTTCATTCTAAAGTGTTTGATTGAGATAAGGGCACTGTGTGGGCCAATTAGGTTCTTCCACATTAAACTCCAACAATGGAGTGGATCTTTGTGGACCTTGCTTTGCAGACAAATTGACATCAAACATAGATGTCAAAAAACAAGTAAAATTTGCAAACCAACCATATGTGACATGAAGTTACTTAAGTTTGATAAATTATGTTACAGCACCTTAATTAAGTCTTGACTAATATTTCACAATCACAGACATATTGGAACAGAAAAGAGCATTCCCACAAATGGAAGCATAGCATCCAAAATGTCTTAGTATGCTAAAACATTAATGTTTCCCTTCACTCGTATTAAGGTGGCTAGCCCAACCCCTGATAAACAAGCCAATACCATCATTCCTTTTCTACTAAACTATGTGTTGGCACAATGTCAGGCAAGACTTGTCCAAACAGAGAAGCATGTTTCATCACACCACAGAGTAGAGTGTAACTGGGTTAAAGGCATACCTTTAAAATAGATGTGCTTATCACTATGCCCATAATTTATGACTGCATAGGATGGAGCAACAGATTTTGTGTGAAAAAGTGATTTATGTTGTATAAAAATCTTATATGAGGTGGCAAGGATTAGGCAAAATATTCATGAATTTTAGCGTTTCTAATTTGCTACTTAAATCTACAACATTTCTAAAAACATCAGATATTAGATCAAGTAAGCACAGAATTATGGGATGATTTTAGACTAAAAAACGATTAATACAGTGGTTCTTAATTCCAGTCCTCTTCCAGTAAGTTTCGTCTGTGTGTGAAAATGCTGCATGCAGTGGCGTAGAACAAATTTGTGAATGAATGTTCTGAAGTGTAGTAAACTTCAACGGATTTCCCGTGCTCAGGGTGTAGGGAGCAATGAACACTACACAGGGACCATGTCAATCAGAACACAGTTCATGCGCAGAGCTCACTTCTAACGAGTTGTTATTTTCACAAAAAAGTATTCTTGTAGCTTCATAAAATTACGGTTAAACTATTGATGTCACATGGACTATTTTAACAACGTTTCTGGAACTTGAATGTGGAAGGACCCTGACTGTCAGTGGAGGACTAGAAGCTCTTAATTTGCGTTTGGCAAATTGTCCCTATTTGGGCACAAATCTGTAACCGTACTGGTTATTTTAAACTGGGCCTGCTACAGGATATCCTTGCTGGACATTGTGTTCAAAATCTTTTCCCAACATATTTACACAATACGATTCACCACAAAGTTCAAGTTTAAGTTTATTTATAAAGCACATTTAAAAACAACAAGCGTTGTACCAAAGTACCAAAGTGGTGTACAAAAACATTATTAAATAATATTTTAAAAAAAAACCTGATAAGATGCTATGACATCATTTTAGTACCACGTTAAAAAATAACAAATATAAAAAATTATGAGAATAAAGTCGAAATATTTTGAGAATAAAAGTCCGAATTACGAGAATGAAGTCGAAATCAAGCGACAACCTCCCGCTCTCGCTACTGAAACCAACACGGAAGTGACTTAAACTGCAATTCAATCCCATAGACTCCCCATGTTAAAATGCTCAACCTTGCAGCAGTAAAAAATATGTTTACAGCCTGGTACAAAAAGTGGTTTTGGTCTATATAGCTAATTTTGCTCTCAAAATATTATTACTTTATTCTTGTAATTGCTACGAATTAATTCTCGTAATTTTGACTTTATTCTCAAGACATTTCAACTTTATTCTCCTAATTTCTACTTTATTTTCAAAATATTTTGACTTTATTCTCGTAGTATTTCGACTTTATTAGGGCCCGAGTACTGCGGTGCGAAGACCCTATTGGAATTGCTCTGTTTATTCTCATAGTATTTCGACTTTATTCTCCTAATATTTAGACTTCATTCTCATAATTTTGACTTTATTCTTGAAATATTACGAGACTGTTCTCATAATTTTGACCTTATTCTCAAAGTATTACAACTTTAATCTCATAGTATTTTGACTTTATTCTTGTAATTTCGACTTTATTTTCAAAATATTATGACGTTATTCTTGAAATTTGACTTTATTGACAAAATAATGAAGTCAGAATCAAAGACAACACCTATAGGTACTTGACTCTGTTGTGCAGTGTTAAAGACAGGGAACCTAGTTAATTTCGAATATTAGCGACACCCAGTGAAGATCCAAATGCAATGCCCTCAGTTTTGTCTTCATTTAGCTTTAGGAAGTTTTCTGATAACCACATTTGAACTTCCTCCGGACAGGAGATAAGATTTATGATGGCGTTTCTATTGCTAGACTTGACAGGAAGGAAAAAATGTGTATCGTCAGCATAACAGCATAATATTTGATATATAATGTATAAACAGAGCATAATATATAAACAGAGGACTCAAAATGGAATCTTGTGGGGCTATGAAATATGTTTCTCAAGCCAGGATCATTTTAAGAACAGCAGATAGATACCATGAGGTAACTCAAACTGAACTATTTCTTACTCTGCTTTCTCTTTAATTCAAAATTGAGGGGTGCTTCTGGTGTCCGGGAAGAACATATCACTAAAATGAAATATAATGAAATAAACCATGTAACAGTTAGTGTCTGTTACACTGTAAATAGCATCTATTGCCCTCTGTGCCAGCTACTGGTGGTCTAGAAACTGAAAACAAAGAAATCAGTTTTAATGCACACAGTTGTTTGCACTGTAATATTATCCATTGCAATGAATTAAAAAGGAGATGACTCATTTTATTTAAGAGTGCATACATGCAGACAGTTGTGCAAGCAGCCTTGCATATGCTAAACACAGTTACTGTACTATAACTGTCTCTTACTAGCCTGTTTAGACAAGCCCTACATAAAAAAACAGGACCTGCAACCCATTTAACAAAATGACATTGATAAAATGTTGAGTTTTTATACAAACAATAATTTTGGTTGAGGTTGACATTTCAATATTTAAAGTATGCTGGATCAACAAATATTTTTATTAAAGCTGACAGCACACAATGGTGGAGACAGGGGTACTAAACTAACATTGATTTTTTGCCAAATACCACAACATAATTAAATCGGTTTAGTCGTTTATCTTTGAGAAAAGCAGCTAAAAAAAACACCCATTGTGGTTTGAAATTCCCATGATTAAGAAAAACCCAGTATGGCGCTGTATGTGCACTTTCAAGTAATCTGACTGATGCTTTTTAATTAAAGAGAAAACAGGTGCATCCTATACACATTGAGTCGACAGAGTTGACACATCTGATGGATTGTGAACCCTGTAGTTGTCATGAGTATCCTTATGTTTCTTGTCGTTTGCCTTTGTTTTGCACTGCTTGTCATTTGGTTTCTCCCGCTGTCTTCCCCCGTCTGTTTGTGATGATTTGGTTTAGTCCTGTTATTAGTCCTCGTTTGCTCATTATCTGTATCACCTGTGTTTTCTTGATTAGTTTGCCTTTATAAGTCTGTCTTTGAGTTTTGTCTTTGTCGGTCATCGAATGTAGTAAGTGTGTGGAAACCCCCTGTCTTTTTCCTTGAATATCAAGATTAAAAGTATCTATCATTTAAGTTTGACTCTCGTCTCGTCTAACCAGCACCAGGCTATTACAGTATGACCGACCTAAACTGCAGCGCTGAGGAACGCCTGTGGAGCTTGAGGCAGAGCGGTCGGGAGTTGGAACGGTATGTGGAGGATTTTCTTGAGCTTTATCATCGGGTGAGCTGGCCCGACGCCTCCATTGGCATTGTGTTTCTGTTGGGGTTGGATGAGGATACAATTCGTTGTGATCTCTCTGTCCATGATCTTTCGTTTGTCGAGTTAGTGAATATTACTCTCTGTTTAAATGGCTCCTTTTTCGAGGTGGAGCTAATAGAAAATAACGATCCGATCCGAAGTCCAACCCCCTCAGAAACACAGTACCGTGCACCGGCTCACCCAACGCCAAGTGCCTCTACATACCGGTCCAACCGTTCAGACCGCCTGCCTCGCCCTCAACATCCGGCAACCATCCAGAGCTCCATAGGCTTCCTCAGCCTAACACCGCTGGCCACAGATCCTGATCTTCCGGTCGAGGTGACCGCTACCCCGGACACCGCCGTCAGGATGGCCAGCGCTCCCGATATCTCGGCCAAGATGGTCGACATTATGGACAATGTGGAAGCGGATTTAATAGACTGGTTTGGAGAAGTAATTTCCTACCCTCCTGAGTTCCCGCTGGTTCCGCCCAGGCGTCCTGAGTTCCCGCTGGTTCCGCCCAGGCGTCCTGAGTTCTCGCCAGTTCCGCCCAGCCGTCCTGAGTTTCCGCTGGTTCCGCCCAGCCGTCCTGAATCTCCGCCAGTCTCATCCAGTCGTCCAGAATCCCTGCTGGTTCCGCCCAGCCATCCTGATCCTCCGCTGATCCTGTCCAGTCCTCCTGAACTTCCGCTGATTTCGCCCAGCCCTCCAGTGACTGCGCCGCCAGAGCGCCCTCCAGTGACTGCGCCGCCAGAGCGCCCTCCAGTGACTGCGCCGCCAGAGCGCCCTCCAGTGACTGCGCCGCCAGAGCGCCCTCCAGTGGCTGCGCCGCCAGAGCGCCCTCCAGTGACTGCGCCGCCAGAGCGCCCGCCAGTGACCGCTCGCCCAGAGCTAACTCATTCTGTGTCTTCGCTGGAGACGCCCAGCCTTCCTGAATCCCCGCTGGGGTCGTCCAGCCGTCCAGAGCCCGCTCCTCGAGAGCGCCGTCCAGAGCCCGCTCCTCGAGAGCGCCGTCCAGAGCCCGCTCCTCGAGAGCGCCGTCCAGAGCCCGCTCCTCGAGAGCGCCATCCAGAGCCCGCTCCTCGAGAGCGCCGTCCAGAGCCCGCTCCTCCAGAGTGCCGTCCAGAGCCCGCTCCTCCAGAGTGCCGTCCAGAGCCTTCGCTGGTCCCGTCCAGCCGTCCAGAGCCTTCGCTGGTCCCGTCCAGCCGTCCAGAGCCTTCGCTGGTCCCGTCCAGCCGTCCAGTGTCTCAGCTGGTCTCTTCCTGCCGTCCAGTGTCTCAGCTGGTTCCGTCCAGCCGTCCAGAGTATCCCCCCTATAAACTGATAAATCTCCCCAAGAAAATTTTTTTGGGGGGGCTACATACCCCTAGTCCACGTTGCCTGGCCAAGGACTAAGGCCAAGGCCACGGGGGCTGCCCAGTCATGGCCATATGAACTCCTAACCCGGCCATGGCTTCCTGACCCACCATGGCCATACGAACTCCTGACCCGGCCATGGCCTCCTGACCCACCATGGCCATACGAACTCCTGACCCGGCCATGGCCTCCTGACCCACCATGGCCATACGAACTCCTGACCCGGCCATGGCCTCCTGACCCACCATGGCCATACGAACTCCTGATCCGGCCAGGGCCTCCTGACCCACCATGGCCATACGAACTCCTGACCCGGCCATGGCCTCCTGACCCACCATGGCCATACGAACTCCTGATCCGGCCAGGGCCTCCTGACCCACCATGGCCATACGAACTCCTGATCCGGCCATGGCCCCCTGATCCGCCATGGTTTCCTGTCCCGCCCTGGAGGCCTCCCCAACCCAGGAGGGTCCTGTCCCGTAGCGGCCTCCAGGGCGCCCGCACTCCCTCCCTGGTGTTTCCGTCACGGCGCGGGACGCGCCTACCGGGAGGGGGGTGTAGTGTCATGAGTATCCTTATGTTTCTTGTCGTTTGCCTTTGTTTTGCACTGCTTGTCATTTGGTTTCTCCCGCTGTCTTCCCCCGTCTGTTTGTGATGATTTGGTTTAGTCCTGTTATTAGTCCTCGTTTGCTCATTATCTGTATCACCTGTGTTTTCTTGATTAGTTTGCCTTTATAAGTCTGTCTTTGAGTTTTGTCTTTGTCGGTCATCGAATGTAGTAAGTGTGTGGAAACCCCCTGTCTTTTTCCTTGAATATCAAGATTAAAAGTATCTATCATTTAAGTTTGACTCTCGTCTCGTCTAACCAGCACCAGGCTATTACAGTAGTCATTATTGTAGTCATTTTAATTATCAAATACATTCAATCAATCAATTACTGTATTACAACAAATGCAACAAACAATAAGTATGTTATTGTTTATAAAGCTTTTATTCAAGATTCACATTTAGTATTTGGATATATCATTGGAACACAAATTATTTATTTTCTCTCATCTCAGAACAGTTTGTCTGCTGTGCATCTGCTATGGCAACAAGGGAACTTTTAAAGAGTTAAATGAACAAATAAAACAATTACTTGTTACCTCTTTTCATTTACATTTACTAGCATCTTAATATAAATGATCAAAATACAAACAAACTGTATTACGTACAGTGATGGGAATAACAGCGTTATTAACGGCATTACTTTTTCAGTAACAAGTAATCAAACAAATTACTGTTACAATGCTGTTACCGTTTCTGACAACCCTGAAAGCACACGTTCATCTTGGAGACATCTATGTGCATTTGCAAGACATCTGCATGATGTAGTTTGCTCATCTACAATACGTCTATTGGACATTTCCTATCAGATGTCAAATAGACGTCTATTAGATGTCTTTAAGATGTTTATGAATTAGAATGTATGTAAAACTGACATCTTACAGATGTCTGCCAGATGTTTGTACACAGCAGATGCTTTCCAAATCAAGAGATCTTTAACAGATATCTTGCAGATGTATGTGTGCTATCTGGGAATAAAATGCAGTTTACTATACTTTTCACATTGTGTTCTTCTTCTGAGGTAAATTCTGGCTTATTCCTCTTTACGCGTCTTCTCCCAGAAACTATAAGTAACTGTGAACGGAGGTGAGGTAGACTGAGACAGCAGAGAGCACACCCTGTTTGTTTAATTTTATTTTACAAAAGCACATTTTTAAAATGACGAGCATTTTTTGTTCTTTTCGCGGTCATCAAGAAAAAGCCAAGACCACATCGGGCGGCTTTCAACCCCAGAGGGTTAACAGTGTTGCTGTGGGATGTTTTTCATGTAAGTGTCATAGATTTGATATCATAAAGACAAACTTAAACTGAATGGGATAATTCTGTTAAATACATTATATTATTAATAGGGATGCACCGAAAAGAAAATTCTTGGCCGAAACCGAAAACCGAAAAAGAGGAAACCAAGGCCGAAAACCGAAACACCGAAAGAATTATGCCAATTATTAGTACCATTGCATTTATGGCTATGACTGTGTACTAATCTTACTAAAATCAAGGCACTGCAATTGCATAAATTAATATTAAAGTTTCAAAGAATAAATCAATTATATTAATTTAAACAATTATTTTCAATCAAGTATTATATTACTTAAATAACATATACATATATATACCTTTGTTTAATTGTTTAAATTTTTATAACACATTATCTTGTGGATCCATCAGTTCACATTTACAAGTCTACGTGTTTCTCTTCCAGCAGGAGGCGCTATCAGAATGCTAGTACACTTGAAATTCCGGCATTACAAGTTTTGCAAATCGCTATCCGTGGGTCTTTCTCAGATATACTGAAATACGTCCACACCGCAGACGTGTTGCTTAAGACAAGCACGTGCACGCCGCGGTTTCTGTTTGCGTCACCATACTGTTTCGGCCATGTTGTTTCGGTGATAAAAATCTTTCGGTGGCCGAATATTCGGTGCATCCCTAATTGTTAATCCTGCTAATAGCAGTTACAATTGCTGGACATGTTTTGTCCCGTGTCTCAAGAATTGGTGAAATTTCAAACAATTGTTTTTTTTTTTTTCTTTGTTTTGCAAGCTTGTTTTTGTGTTTAAAGTTAAAATTTAGTGTCTGTTAAAGATCTCTTGATCTGGAAAGCAACTGCTGTGTACAAATATCTGGCAGACATCTGTAGGATGTCAGTTTTACATACATTTTAATTCGTAAACTTCTTAAAGACATCTAATAGACATCTATTTGTCTGATAGGAAACATCCAATAGATGTATTGCAGATGAGCAAACTAAGTCTTGCAGATGTCTTGCAGATGTCAAATAGACGTCTCCGAGATGTACGTGTGCTATCAGGGGTGTTCTCTGAATATCTTGGCTCACATACTTCCCTACAATGTAGTAGATGAAAACAGTATGTGACACAAGAAGTATGTCAGAATTCACAGTACCCAGATGGACACTTTACTATCCCATGAGGCCACTGGAGAGTACCACAAACACTGCATCAATGCATAATTTGAAAACTGTTACATTTAAATGGTTGACACTTAAAATGAAGTCACCGATGCTGAAAGATGCTGCCCCAAAAATGCTAATATCTTCTTCCATGCATCCTCTTGTGCGTATGTGTGTGGTTTAGTCTTTCCACCCCATAGCACGACAACTGCACACGTTCAAAAACACAATCAAAAATAAAGTCTAAACATAAAATTAGAATTGACATTGAGATGGCTCATAAACTAGATGAATTGAGACAGTAGATCATGCATTCATACCTTTCTCCTTTGACCAATGTAGTTTAAAGGTAGATGCACGGAAGTGAGGTGAGTATGGAGGTTCAATCTGATGACCTGTATCAGGATACGTCAGGATTTCCAACAAGTGCCGATTTCCTGCTTTTTCCATCATCATCTCCATCTGGATTTAAAAGGTCAACAGTTAAAATACATATTTTTCATAGAAAAACCCTTCAAAACTGCACATTTTGCATGTATCCTTAAACACACTTGATTCAACTCATCAGTACAGACTCTAAGACTTGAAATGGATGTGTCAGACAAAGGAGACTTGCAAAATGCGAAAGGCTCTAGGAACATGGTTGGGAACCACTGCTATAGTGTACAAGTCAAAGACAACCGTGGGAATGAACAAAAACCTCTATTTGATATTGGATAATAGAGAAAACATTGGGAGAAACCAGGCAACATCAGTGGGACAGTTCTCCTCTGGATATACTTAGCTCAAAGCAAACAGATGATAGGAGTGAGCAAATTATTATAAAAAACGTATTTACTTACGCTAATTAAATGTTTACCACAAGACTTGTGATGCACGCTAACAAAGTAAATAGGGTAAAGTAAAGATTTCATGCAGACTTTAATGAACTTTTGAAGTTTGCTTTGTCACAGTAGACAGCAATGTTTAGTAAACAGAAGACAGAACTGAAAAAATATATAACATTGTTATTTACTATAGTTAATTAAAAAAAGTTGTCAGCTGTAGGCAATGAGATGACAATCATTTAGGAGCAGAGTTTTACAGGGTTTTTATAACAGGTGAGAAAATACCCTGAAGGGGAAAAAGCTGAACACCCCTGGTAACAATCACATAGACATGAGGGTGCATGATCACAAATACTGTCAATTCAGCAGAAAACATGGTAGGATTGTCATGAACCAATGAAAATCACTATGCCACGGCAAGGCATTGGCTGATGGCACAGGTGCCGCCTCAACGCTCTTATGTCACCATCCTTTTACTGGTGAATGCACCATATGCACATATATATGCACATATAAACTATGTATTCTGTTAGTTTTGCAAATTGGTATGCTTTGTTGGGTCATGAAGAAATATAGAGCTGAGTATCATCAGCATAACAGTGAAAGCTAGCCCCGTTTTTCCTCATGAGGGTAACATGTAAAGTGAGAAAAGTAACGGTCCAAGTACTGAGCCTTTAGGTACTTCATACTGCACTTGAAATCAGTATGATACCTATTTATTTACTTATATGCCAATGCACTTCCGCTAATACCAAGGTCATTTTTCTAGTCTATTCAAAAGAATGTTGTAATCAACAGTGTCAAACACAGTGCTAACATCCAATAGCACTTATAGAGAGATAAAACCACAATCAGATGATAAGAGCAGGTCATTTGTAACTCTGATGACAGCAGCCTCAGTACTATGATACGGTCAAAATCCTGACTGGAAATCCTTACAGATGCCATTTTTTTTTTCTAAGAAGAAATACAGTTGTAGGGATAGTGCCATTTCTAGTATTTTTGATTTGGACATCAGTCTGTAATTAAAAAGCACTTTCATAGAAAGGGATCTTATATTTAATAAGCCAAGCTTTATCATTTGTTTGTCTTTATTATATCTGTTTTTATTTGTTGAACATCAATTAAATTGTTACCCTTAATTGGTTTGAATATCTCATATATTTGCTAGTTCGGTGAACAGACACAGTCTCTATAGTATTATGTATATTTAGATAAAGAGTCTCTCTGTGCTCTCTGAAGCCTGTATAGAAACAGCAGTTGATTGTCTGATGGTGCTGTTAATAATCCTTGAAACAGTGTTACTGTCACAAATACAGCCTCTGTGGTTCCCTCTGATCACCACCAGCGGGAACCATCTCCTGATTACTAACCCATTTTGAACTCCATTTCCCACAATCCCCGTGCCTGGGACTGATCACCTTCACAGGTGTCACTCATCTTCAAGGACTATTTAAACCAGCTTTTCCTACCTCTCCTCGCGAAGTTTTGTTTTGCTGTGCTGACAATTCTGAGCTTTTTTCCCTGTATCCTGTCTTGTTGGTTTATTTACTTGGACTGTTTGTCATCTCTGACCCATTGCTGCCTGCCTTTCAACCTTGTGCTTTGTTTATCTGGATTATCTCTCTGTCTGCCTGCCGCTTGCCCTGATTTCACGTCTGTCCTACAGTTACGATTTATGATCTGTTTGCGTTGTTGCATCTACTGTTTTTGACCCACGCCTGTTTGACTATTCTTTTGGAGTATCTAATAAAGCTGCAAATGGATCCCAATCAGCCTGAGTCTCCGTCACAGAAGACTTCGCCTCACACAGATCCAGCGGCTTTACAACAGCTCTCCACAGAGTTAAGCGCTCAAGCCTCCGTCTTGGCTGTACATCAACAACAGCTCGTTCGACTCACCTCGCTCATGGAAGAGTTGGGTAAAACACTTCAAGCCATCCGCCCGTTACTAGCTGAACGCAGCTTCCTTCCGCCCAGCCAGCCGCCATCAGCCGCCATTTCCACACCGCCGATCACCACAGCCAGTCCACGCTTGGTATTCCCCGAGAAGTTTGACGGGTCGCCCACCAAATGTAAGGGTTTTTTACTCCAATGCACCATGTTTGTTAAACAACAGCCATTACTATATCCCACTGATGACAGCCGCATAGCCTTTGTTTGCTCCCTGCTCACGGGAAAGGCTTGATATTGGGCGACCGCAGTTTGGAATGAGGATTACGCTACGTTTCCCTCCTTCACTGACTTTCTGCAACACTTCAGGGAGGTGTTCGAGCATCCAACGGGCAGTAAAGAGGTTGGTGAGCAGTTACTAGCACTTCGACAAGGAAAGAGCTCCGTCGCTGAATATGCTTTAACGTTTCGTACACTCGCTGCTCAGACTGTCTGGCAAGAAGCTCTTCTTAAACTGCTGTTTCATAAGGGATTGAATACCGATCTGCAAACTGAACTGGCATGTCGGGATGAGGATAAAACTCTTGATCAATTCATCGAACTGGCCATACGGGAGGACAATGTGGTGAGAGTTCGACGGCCCTTCCGTCAATCAAATCCCACAGTTACACAGACACCTAAAACGGAACCCATCCTTTGGGTCCCGATCAGATACAATTCACCACTCAGGACATCTCACTCACCATCGGAGTCTGCACACAACCCGATCATCCTGGGCCTACCCTGGCTAGAATCACACAACCCCAGTATCTCTTGGACGGACAAATAAATTATTCAGTGGTCTGACTCCTGCCATCAACGTTGTCTACCTCCATCACTTCAATCCACATCTCTGAAGGAACCACAATCAACACCACTCCCAGAGGTATACCGGGATTTGGCTGAAGCCTTCAGTCAGTCCAAAGCCACTCATCTACCACCCCATCGGCCCAGTGACTGTGCTATAGATCTTCTACCAAGTACAGTTCCACCGAAGGGGAGGTTGTTTTCGCTATCTCAACCCGAATCAGAGGCTATGCAGGCATACATTGATGAAGAGTTAGCCAAGGGGTTCATCCATCGCTCTACCTCACCAGCATCCGCAGGATTCTTCTTCTTAAAATTTTAATATGAAGCAAATGTCCATCACGCCTGGCTCTTAGGTTTCTGCCAACACATCACCAAACTCCCCCCACACCTCCCTGCCCCCGAACAGATGGAAGGTACAGCTCTCTATAGCTTAATCGGACATGTTTTAAGTATTTAACATGCCTCATGCTTTTCTTATGTGTTCTCCCCAGACAACATTCAGTGTATTCTCCAGATGGTGTTGTGAAACGTGAGGAGCTATGTTCAAGTCCAGAAGCTTGCTTTGCAATTTCTTTAAGTTTTTCATGGTTTTGTTTGTCTTGGCATGCACTCTCATGTCTGTGTAATGTAAACAGGAATGTTTTCCTAGCAAGCCACCATACCTGTGGTTACCCTGCATTTCTACCTGTTCTTACCTTCAGGATATTTTTTTTACCTTAATAAAAACCCCATCAAACTCTGTCATTGCCTTTCTCATTGCCTGTGATGTGACAAGTTTTGTAATATTCTTTCTCCCTTGTCTAATTAATCATTCTTTTTACCTGTGTTCCCCTGATTGTCCCATGTACTGTAGTCTGTGCATTCCTCCTTTGTCGGGTCTACTATGTGATGTACTAGTGTATTCTCCTGTTCCTGGTGTGGATTACTCCTTGTGTTTTGGATTTATTAAAGACTTGTTTTGCTTATTCCCGTCTCCGTCATTCCTTCTGGCACAGTTCATAACACCTGGGGTTTGGCAAGTTGTGTATTTTTTTTGTTTGTTTGTTTTAAATATTTGCACATATGGCACATATGGCACATTTGATAATATTAACCCTCTGGGGTTTGTTCAAGAACGCTAACACGGCGGCGCGAAGAAACGTGAGGAGTGAGCGTAAGAGCGTAAGAGTAAGAGAGAGATTTGATGGTGTCCTGAGTATTTAAACTCAGCTTTTAAGTCGGGGTACTGCTGGTTTATCCGCCCAAACCATAAATCACAATGTTATCTGATCAGTCCTGTGGTCCCAATTTTCCCACTCTTTGCAAAGAAATTTGGACATGATTTCTATAACAAGACTATAATACATTATACAAAGAATTGAATTACAGAAACATTTCGAGAATGCAATTTCGAGCTCAGGCATACCAAACACCAATATAAACCATTAAGCTATTCAATAGTTATTAAAAAGGACATACACAATAAGTGATTAAAACATACTAGGCAAATGTATGGGTTACAAAGAGGATTGGAAGTTATGCATAGAAATGATGAGTTGCTCATAAGTTCTTTTAGCATAATTTTAGGTGCATATATACATCAATAGGCAGTTTTCTGTGCCGTATTGGGAATGTGAGGATGTGTTCTGTGAAGAACAAAAGGTCAAAAGGGTGTAGAAGGAATTTCAGTCTGTGGATGGGGGAGTGTACCAACCAAAATCAAGGATTTTACTCATGTGATGTTCAAGATGTGCATGTCTTTGACCATTAATCTTGGTTACTTGCCCCAAATTTGACAATCTCCTTCCTTGGAATGATCAACAAGTGTCCTTTTGTGTTAATGTTGCAAGTTCCTAGTTGGTTAGGTTTGCTTCAAGCTGGCTGGCGCCAGGGTATCACATGACAAATTTTACGACAGGAGTCTTGTCATGCTGGGTCTCTTGTGGAATTTGGGGTCTGTAGAAGTGTTTCAAAACTTCTAATTGAATCGCCTGAATTGTCTGATTCGCGCTGAGATCCTACATATCCCCCTTTCGCTAGGTGATGTGTTGTTGGCAGAAGACATCAACGAGCGCTGGAGAAACAAAGGCAGAAGAAGCAGACACAAACACAGCAAACAACAAGACAACACTTCCAGGACAGTTACTGTACTGGTGCAGGGCATTACGTTATTCGGGTAAATTTAGTACCTGGAAAATGGTCGAATTCACCTAGAAACTGTTGTTCAAATTTGTTTTCGTATAATGATCCTTTGATCAAATTTTGTGATTAAATCTGTTTGTTTCTTTTAGGTTTTAAATTTAGAGACGTTCACCTTAGTTTTTGGTGACATCATCTGTGGAAAAATGATTTGGCCTATCTTGCATGGGGCTCTCTGGCTCTCATTCAGTTTAGAGTGGTTTGCGGATATTAGGTGTGGCAAGTCAATCCTAATATCAGACCTTTGACCCTTGTAGGGTGGCTAGGAGTTTCACCTGCTAAAGCAACAGGGGAAGGAAAGGGATAGGTAAAGGAAAAAAAACAAAGCAAAGAAAAATACCTGCAGGTTTTCCTAGTCTGGGTTGCAACTACTGTTGAGCTAGGATGGCAGGTGCAGCTAAGGTGTCATGTACCTTAACATAGTGTCCAGTGTTCTACCTGGGGTGAGGATAGTTGCATGTTTCTCATGGTGGATGTAAAACTATGTTAAGCTAAGATTTGAATATTCTACTCGTGGGAAGAATATATTTGTCGAATGTGCTATCAGTGGGTGTGGTTATCTCTGGGTGTAGGTAATGTTGTGAGTGTTAATTGTGTAGTGTATGTATGGTCAGATCTGTTTTAGTCTGTTTTGGCTCCCCCCTTTTCTTGTATGTCAGTGAAGATGCTCTCTGCATCCTTGGCTTGGATGAGGGTGTGTCCAGATGGGGGTCAGTCCAGCTAGGCAGGAAGTTCTTTTGCAGACAATTGGAGGTAGTTTGCCATGGCTGTGTGAAGCTGGGGTGCAAAACTTTGTCTCCTATGTTGCATTCCACTTGTGATGCCTTCTAGTTGTGGCAGACTTTCTGACCTTCTGTGCTTTGGTGGTTGCTGTTGCACAGACATGAATGTGGTTCTTGGAGTTGAAGTTCATTTGACAGTTTCTTTGTAAGTGATGGATGACTGAGGTGATGTTCTTTGGTACCTCAGAGTTTTCGTCAGCGGTTGGAGAGACTTGTTAGTTCTGGGTGTTTGTTGAACAGGTGCTTGTCATCTCTGAGATGGTGGCGTACCAGGTGATCGCCGGCCTTCCGTTCTGTCGCTGGTCACAGCGAGCATGACATCTGTTTCTAGTCATTCATGGTTAGCTGGTTTTCAAGGAACCCTTTCAGTTGTTTTATGACTGGTTCCATGTCTTCTGAGGGTGAACAGTCTTGTTCTTGTGTAAACTTAGCACTGTGGACATCTGAGTTTTACTGATGTGGGTTTTGTCTTTGCTTACCCCCTCTAGTTGCTGTTGGACGAGCCGGTCGATTGGCTTTGTGCGTCCAGTTAGGTTTCCAGCTAATTCTTTCTTTTGGGTTTCTTGAGAAGCGTGGCTGGTCCCATGGCTTTTTCCAGCAGTTGGGCTGATAGCTGTTGTGGACATGGGGCTCACGTTCCCTGTGCTCTTGATGGAAGACTCGGGTGTTGTGATGCCACTGGGTGTCGTCCAGTGCATGGCTTGAGTCTTTGGTGACAGAGTTCAAGAGTGTGGATGTTTTGTTACCTTTCTTTGAGGCCAACTTTTGCTTGGTGTAGGCCTTCTGTGTTAGATCGCGCAACTGTTGGATGGTCATGGAGCGCGGACAGGCCATGACGCCGAGATGACGACTGACTCCAGGGTGAAGATTTTATTAGGAAAAGGGTTTTGAAGTTTACCTCTTCTTCAAGGTCAGGTTCGTTGTGTGCACCGAAGTAAGCTTTTCGTAGCTGGTTATAGTAGGCTTGTGGAGTCTCTTGTCGACCTTGTTTGGTCTCCAAGGCAGTTACCATCCATATTCAGACTCAGGGTCTGTAAACTCTTTGATCAGGACCTTACAAAGTAGCTAATAGTTTGACTTTGTGTGACTAAGTTGTCGATCTATGAAGTTTCGTACCTCGACACTTGATGTTGCTCTTAGGAGGTGCAACCTGTCTCTGTCAGTCACATGAGGTCTCATTTCTAAATGAAAATTAATATCTTGCAGGTGGGCCTGAATGTCGTGGCCCTCTTTGGAGTTCAGGTTGAACTGGCTGATGCTTTTAGACAGCTTGTTGAGGTCTTTGATGGTCAACCACTGTGCAGCTCCAAGGTCTGCTTGGATGGGGTCTCTGCTTTCAGTGACAGGAAAGAGTTGTGTGGCGAAGGCCAGTGAGGTTTCGGGTGGTGGCCTTTCGCTTCTTTCGTTGGATGCCAGTTCTTGGATGTGAGACTTAGCTCTGCTCAGCAGTGGCGAGGCTGAGATATGCTTCTCTCTTCTTGGCTCTTGCTTCAGCTCATTGAGTTCTTTTTTGATCATGTAGAGCTCATCGTTGGCATCATGTAGATGTTGGGTCAGATTGTCTATTTCAGTGCTGTACCTTTCAAGGTGGTTTTCTAAGGCACTGATTTCAACATTCTTGTCGCTGATGTCGTTCTTGGCTTTCTCTAGTCTGTTTACCAGGTCTCCTTTGCTTGTTGTTGGTCAAGTTGAGCTGCTGCCAGGGCTGCTTGGAGCTTCTTAACTTGTTCCGTTGTTTCCTGCTCCCTCTCGTTGGGTGCTTTGAGTTGATCTTGAACTTTCACTTCCAGCTTGTCTATGCGGCGTTGGGCACGAGACAGCTCCTCTTAGAGGTGGGTGATGTGCTTGTCGCTCAGTTTCAGCTGGGTTGTGAAGGCATAGCTTAGGGAGCTGGTGATTTTGACTAGCTCCTCGTGGTTGTTGTTCTGGCTTGAATCTTGTGTCAGGAACCTTCTCATTAAGAATAATAACAGTTCAAAGGTCTTGGGGGTGAGGCTGTCCGTCATGCCTCTCAGCCAAGTGTTCACATCTTCCCCATGGGCAAGGGGGTCTGCAGTCTGTGGCATGTTGGCATGCTGAGGAGAAGGGAGACTGACACGAATCTGTGTGGGGTAGAAGCCTATGTGTGGTGGGACAACTAAGTGTTGTGTCAGTGATTGTGAACCCCTAATGAAGTGTGGTAATGACAGTGTTGGTCTCAGGGTGTCTAGGTAGACTAGGGATGTGAAGACTTCGTCGGTCTAATGAGGAAGAGGAAAAAAATGAGAAAAAGCATTTCTTTCATGAGATTTTGCATTTCATTCACTTAGAATCGACTGATGGTTCTTACAGGTCCCTGCAAATGTGAGGAGTAAAGAAAGAAGAAAGCAGGAGAGACTTGAGTAGAAGGGAAGGGAAGGAGACTCAGTAAATTCAGTGGATCGGGTCCATGCACAGGCTGCGTGGCTGTTATACCCAACTACGAGTAGAGCGTTGTTTATAGTTGTTGCACAACTAATGAAACAACAATAAAATTTGAATGAAAGAGTTGTCTTTCTAATTTATTTGAACTCGTAGTGAGGGATAACAATGTCTCATATTAAGGCTCAGGTGTGTCGTCCCCAAGCTAGGATACAAGGAGGTAAAGGAGAAAGGTAAGGTAAAGTGAAATTAAAAGTAATAAATGGCAAAGTAATCAAAATAAAATTAAATGCAGGAGGAAATAAAAATAATAAATAAATAAAATGGAGGTTAATTGTATAACCAAGAAAGGAAGAAATAGGGGTAAAAACGCAATGAAGTAATGAGCAGTGATGGGAATAACGGCGCTATAAATAAACGGCGTTACTAACGGCGATACTTTTTTCAGTAACGAGTAATCAGACGAATTACTGTTTCCCCCGTTACAACAGCGTTACCGTTACTGACAATAAAATCCGTGTTACTATAACTGAGAACACTGAAGCGGTTTTCATGCGAGCAGCGTCTCTCTCAGCCATAGGACCTCTCTTTCTCTGAGGTGTGTGTGTTTGTGTGTGTTCGGGGCCGGGGCGGGACACATAACCAGTGATGATGATTGGTGTGTCTGTAAACGTGGTGTAACTGAGAACGCGATGATTGGCTTAGATTGAGTAAATTTCCATTGTTTGCCAATCAGAGGCAGGGTAGTGCGGGTGAAGCACACGCACACTGAAGCACACGCACGGTCAGTCGCACACACCAACATCCAGGACTCACAACGTTGGCAAGTCCAACAAGTTCAAAGGTAGTTTTTGCAAACTGGAAGTATAATCACTCGCTGAGGTGAAAAGCAAAAATGTTTTTGTAACGTGCAACTTTTGCCCAGGAAAAAAGAGTCTCTCTGCGTCGGTGACAAGTAATTCAAATCTACTGAAGCACCTCACATCGTCACATGCCGACACAAAATTAATTTAATAATAATAATTATTATTAATGTTTGTTTTTGGTACATTTCTTCAGAAGCATAATTTATATTTAGACTTATTTGTTGACGAATTGTGGTCTGTGCAATAAATATTTAAAGTTCTAAACCATCTATTGTGCTTTATTGTTCCACTATAGTAATGATATTTATAATAATATGTTGAATTTGATAGTTGTCTCTCACGTTGTCCCACAACAACATTAAAATAGTGTAGGTTAGTATACAATGTTTTATATTTATTGTATAGTTATATTAAATTAGATTTTTTTTAAAGTAACGCAATAGTTACTTTGCCTGGTAATTAGTTACTTTTATAATGATGTAACTCAGTTACTAACTCAGTTACTATTTGTGAGAAGTAACTAGTAACTATAACTAATTACGTTTTTAAAGGTACGTGCCCAACACTGGTAATGGGTAAGTGTGATTCTGAATAGAATCTGCTGATAGGGGTAGCAAATCAATTAGGTAAAATAAGTTAACCTTAACTTTCAAAGTTCAAGGCTTATTAATACCTAAAATGATTGGCCTAAAAGAGAGAATACTGGAAATAATGATCATATGAAATGACCAAATGAGGAAATAGGTAGGTTAAGTAGGTTAAGACTTCCGAGTCACCATCGTAACTACGGCAACCAAAACAAACAATAGTGGACTAAGCACATGAAACATTACATTGCAAGTTCAGTTAAGCATGTTACATGAAATGGCGACGCATTTCAACACTGTACAAATAACAACACCACTTCTAGTTGGTTTTGCAATGTGGCGCTTTAAACTCTTAAGTTCGTTAAGAGTTGGATTTAAACTTTAAGTGGCTGCTTGGCGCTGCTAATGAGGAAACAAAATAATAACCATCTCTGCGGATCGTAAATCTCCGTGCCAGTTTCTCTGAGCATGTAAACACAACACAACAGGTTTCATTCGCTGTTGGCTCAAAGTTAAACTTTACTTGATCAAGCTTTTAAAACACTCCCATTCATATCGCACTGTTCCACTTAGTGAACAGACACAATCAGGCAAGCATTATTTCTAATGTTTAACCAAGGGAGTCGAATAACATAGTTGATTTGACAATGGAACACACATTAACAATTAAACTATGAATAATAAGGCCTTTAAAATAGATTGAGGAACACGCTCAACTATTCTTTATCTGTCGATTTATTTTCCCTTTTAATTACTGCAGTTTAGTTCTGTTCAGCTAACGGTGACTGAGATTCCCTGGCCGGGAGTATAGCAATTGAATGACACTGGAACACGCAATGACATTAATTCAACTATAAATTAGGCATTACAGAAATGAGGGACACGCTCAATTTTGACCTTATTGTATGATCTCAGACCTTAACTTTAAACTAACTTACTACAGTTTAAAAGTAGAGAGGCGGTCTCGAGTTACTGCCCTCTGCATTCATTCAAGTTCATTCATTCCAGCGTTCATTCATTCAGGCGGCCACGCGCTGCTTATGTCACACACACACACACACACACACACGTACAGTCTAGACTCAGAAGCTTTCATCCGCAGAAATAGAAAATATTAAATAACTTTGTTTATGCTTACAATTTAGATTAAACTGCCCGCATTCTCCACCAAAATGTAGTGATAATGTACATTTAATTTAGCTCAAAGGGAATCGATCATGATTCAAAAGGGAATGTTCAGAGTCGACTCGCGATTCATTGAACGAGCCGTGTGACAGAAACTCTGCAATGGATACTACTATCCAGAATATAGTGAAAACACTATATATTAGCACAGTAGCAAAATCAGCAGTTTAAGACATTAACTTGTAAGCACGAAACACAAGATACTTATCTTTTCTAATAAAAATATGATTTTATTGGATAAACCTAAGACATACAAACTAATCTAACACATAAACACACGCATTCACACAAGTTGCAGAAAGAGAAAGTGAGGAAAGAATGAGTTTAAAGGAATGAAATATGAAGTCCCAAGTTTATAGCAATATGTGCAATTGCTTAGACCTGAACAACCATCAATCAAATAATTAGAGAAGAAACGCGAGGAGTGAGAGTAAGAGTGTAAGAGTAAGAGAGAGATTTGATGGTGTCCTGAGTATTTAAACTCAGCTTTTGGACACATCCCAAATGGTGTCCTGACCAATTAAATCATTGTCCTAAGTTGGGGTACTGCTGGTTTCTCCACCCAAACCATAAATCACAATGTTATCTGATCAGTCCCGTGGTCCCAATTTTCCCGCTCTTTGCAAAGATAAATTTGGACATGATTTCTATAACGAGACTATAATACATTTTACAAAGAATTGAATTACAGAAACATTCTGAGAATGCAATTTCGAGCTCAGGCATACCAAACACCAATATAAACCAATAAGCTGTTCAATAGTTATTAAAAAGGACATACACAATAAGTGATTAAAACATACTAGGCAAATGTATGGGTTACAAAGAGGATAGGAAGTTATGCATAGAAATGATGAGTTGCTCAGGAGTTCTTTTAGCATAATTTTAGGTGCATATATACATCAATAGGCAGTTTTCTGGGCCGTATTGGGAATGTGAGAATGTGTTCTGTGAAGAACAAAAGGTCAAAAGGGTGTAGAAGGAATTTCAGTCTGTGGATGGGGGAGTGTACCAACCAAAATCTCTAAGGATTTTACTCATGTGATGTTCAAGATGTGCATGTCTTTGACCATTAATCTTGGTTACTTGCCCCAAATTTGACAATCTCCTTCCTTGGAATGATCAACAAGTGTCCTTTTGTGTTAATGTTGCAAGTTCCTAGTTGGTTAGGTTTGCTTCAAGCTGGCTGGCGCCAGGTTGTCACATGACAAATTTTACGACAGGAGTCTTGTCATGCTGGGTCTCTTGTAGAATTTGGGGTCTGTAGAAGTGTTTCAAAACTTCTAATTGAATCGACTGAATTGTCTGATTTGCGCTGAGATCCTACAACATCAATCGAATCTGTAAAGGGTCTACTTATATTTGTATACACACATAATAACAACAAAGCTTTGTGGTTTTGTCAAATAAAGAAAAAAATAAAACAGGGTGCGCTGTCTGACGCCTTGGTCTTTGTGACCTTCATTTAGAAATGCGTCACTATAATTAACCGAAACTCAGTGAATACTCGATATGAGAGACATGAGAGATATATCTATAGAAAGCTTGACTACTTTTAAATGAAGCAAGTCTTATTGAAAACAAATGTTCTGTGTTAAAGTAATCTATATGAAACCAACGTACAGTTTTGCCCTCAGAGCTAGAGCTAACTATTGTTAATTTGATCATGCCCATGAGCAACTTTTGCTTTTGTTATTATAATAGGCCATGTGAGATGCATGGCATGTAAATGCCCACATCAGAGCAAACAAAGCAACAACACTTTTTCTTAAGTTCATCTCAGTTACTTCGTTTCTGGAAGAAGAAGCACTAAGAGGAAAGAGACAGAATTTACCTCAAAGGTGCGCTGAGAGAAATAAACTTTGAATTTATCTCAGATGCGGCAGCTTCATCATTTACATGAGCACGTTTTTTTTATTAACCTACTTAACTTAGCTGCCACATAACTTGTACACATTTTACTAGTTAGACTTTGTCCAAACTAAAATTCCTTAGTAAATGTATAATCAAATGAAACATTATGAAGTTTCATTCACTGCTTCTAAATGTCTCATGATGCCAGGATGTTTTTTTTCTGTTCTATAAAATGGACAGCAATATTATATAAAAGTAATATGAGTTATAATGTTAATAGCCTAATGTTAGAGTAAGAGTAATTAGACAAATCTTTGCTGTGATACACTGTTCGCGAATATACGTGCTGCTCACTTATTGTTGTAGCCCAGTTTGTGGTGAATACAGTGTTTTCAGATTTGATCCGTTTATATGTTTATAAGCAACTGAAAAAACACAAATGTCGGGGCATGTTAAAACTTGTTACTAGTTACTGTGTTCTAAAATACGATACATAAGATTTGATGTCAAGTCAAGTCAAGTCAAGATTATTTATGCAGCGATTTTTACAATACAAGTTGTGTCAAAGCAACCTTACAGTATTAAAATAATAAAGTAAAATGTCAATAATAATGCAAGAGTTCCATACTGCATCAAAGTCAAATTGGAGAGGACTCATCTGGTTCCTGTGGCCTTGTGTGACGGTGGCCGTTTAGGGTAGGAGTTCTTTCTTGATGATCTGTCTCTGGGGCTCATCTAGTTGACACGGGAATCCGCTGACATTCGGCTGTAGGTGTTGATCCACCATCTGCTCTTGGATTGGACTGGATCTGGGGGACTGCAGTGACCATCTGATCTGGATACGGACTGGATCTGGTGGCTATGGTGACCTGGGAATAAGAAACAAACAGACTAATATTAATGTAGATGCAAGAGTTCCAAGTTGCCACAAAATCAGATAGGAGAGGACTCATCTGGTTTTCGCTGTCTTGCGTCGATGGCCGTCTAGGTGATGAGGTCTTCACTGATGATCTGTCTTTGATGTGGTCTCTGCTGACATTCAGGGCTGTAGAGGATATCTCTGGGTGCTGATGGGTACGGACTAGATCCGGGAGACTGCAGTGACCGTCTGATCTGGAATACAGGTGGCTACGGTGACCTCTGAATAAGAAGGAAAGATACTAATATTAGCGTAGATGCCATTCTTCTTCTGATGCAACGAGCACATCAGGTGTTATAGGAAGTGTCCCTGGTTCCGGTTGACCTAAATAATGCAGCCTAACAATCCTTTAACGGATTTGGATTATGAAATGTATTAAGTGTAGGCCAGTTTAAAGAGATGGGTCTTTAATCTAGATTTAAACTGACAGAGTGTATCTGCCTCCCGAACAGTTTGCGCTAAATGTGAAAAAGATCTGCCGCCCGCAGTTGATTTTGATATTCTAGGTACTATCAAATTGCTGGAATTTTGAGAACGCAGCGGATGTGAGGGACTATAATATGATAAGAGCTCGCTCAAGTACTGAGGAGCTAAACCATTTAGGGCTTTATAAGTAATTAGCAAGATTTTAAAATCTATACGATGTTTAATAGGGAGCCAGTGCAGTGTTGACAGAACCGGGCTAATATGTTCATACTTTCTGGTTCTAGTAAGAACTCTAGCTGCTGCATTTTGGACCAGCTGGAGTTTGTTTATTAAGCGTGCAGAACAACCACCCAATAAAGCATTACAATAATCTATCCTTGAGGTCATGAACGCATGGATTAATATTTCTGCATTTGACATCGTGAGCATAGGTCGTAATTTCAATATATTTTTTAGATGAAAAAATGCGTTTTTGCAAATGCTAGAAATGTGGCTTTTGAAGGAAAGATTGCTATCGAATAGCACACCTAGGTTCCTGACTGATGATGACGAATTGACAGAGCAGTCATTGAGTATTAGACTGTGTTTAAGGTTATTACATGCGGAGGTTTTAGGTCCAATAATTAACACCTCTGTTTTTTCAGAATTTAGCAGTAAAAAATTTCTTGCCATCCAATTTTTTATTTCAACTATGCATTCTGTTAGGGTAACATATAAAGTGTAAAAAGTAATGGCCCTAGTACTGAGCCTTGAGGTACTCCATACTGCACTTGTGATTGATATGATACCTCGTCATTCACTGCTATGAACTGATGCTGGTCAGATAAGTACGATTCGAACCAAGCCAGTGCACTACCACTAATGCCAACACAATTTTCAAGTCTATTTAAAAGAATATTGTGGTCAATAGTATCAAACGCAGCACTAAGATCCAGTAGTACTAATAGAGAGATGCATCCACGATCGGATGACAGGAGAAGATCATTTGTAACTCTAATAAGAGCAGTCTCAGTACTATGATTCGGTCTAAATCCTGATTGGAAATCCCCACAGATACCATTTTTCTCTAAGAAAGAACACAATTGTGAGGACACTACCTTTTCTAGTATCTTTGACAGAAAAGGGAGATTTGAAATTGGTCTGTAATTGTTTAATTCATTGGGATCAATTTGAGTTTTTTTAATTAGAGGCTTAATAACAGCCAGTTTGAAAGTTTTGGGGACATATCCTAACGATAGTGACAAATTAATAATATTCAGAAGAGGATCTATGACTTCTGGAAGCACCTCTTTTAGTAGCTTAGATGGAATAGGGTCTAACATGCATGTTGTCAGTTTAGATGATTTAATAAGTTTGTACAACTCTTCCTCTCCTATAGTTGAAATTGTATGGAATTGTTCCTCAGGAGATCTATAGCATATCTGATGTGATACTGTAGCGGATGGCTGTATAGTTACAATTTTATCTATAATAGTATCTATCTTGGTAGTAAAATAGTTCATGAAGTCATTACTGCTGTGCTGTTGGGAAAATTCAGTGCCTGTTGGTGCTTTACTCTTCATTAATTCAGCCACTGTATTGAATAAATACCTAGGGTTATGTTTGTTATCTTCTAAGAAAGATGAAAAATAATCTGATCTAGCAGTTTTTAATGCTTTTCTAGGATATGTTACATTCACGCCAGGCTGTACGGAAAACGTACTCGGTTACTTTCGTAACCTCGGTTCCCTGAGATACGGGAACGAGTACTGCGTCGTAAGACGCTTATGGGAAAAGCTCCTTTTCTCCTGAGACTGAAGTATTTCAATAACGCAGTGTAACTGCACGGCCATCGGTTCGTGCAGTGTTAAAGAAACGAACCAATGGCTCGGCAGCGGAGATGCACAAACCTATGGCGATGATTCGCGCCCGATCGCGCCAAAAGGGGCGGAGCATCTGGCTATATAAGCGAGCATTTTGCCATAGGGACTCAGGTACTTCGACTGAAGCGACGACTGAGTCGTGCAGCTACCTAGCACGGCCAGCAACGCAGTACTCGTTCCCGTATCTCAGGGAACCGAGGTTACGAAAGTAACCGAGTACGTTCCCTATCGATACTTTCACTCGTACTGCGTCGTAAGACGCTTATGGGGAACCAGTACAATCCCGCCGTTGCTAAGGTAGAGGAACGACAGACATGACCCTAGCACTAAAGGGCTAATAAGGGCCAATTGTTCCATCAGATAGTCTGATAAACATCCGTTCCAGGGAATAAGTACAACTTGGAGCTCAAGTGAGGCCAAGGCGCACCATATGTAACATACTGGTAACAGTTATACCACTATGCAGAAAGCACCCGAGTCTGTAAGACTGGGACGTCCAAATTGTAAAATCTAGCAAATGTGGACGGTGAGGCCCAGCCTGCCGCCGCACAAATTTCTGCGATAGAAACCCCGCTAGACCATGCCCAGGACGAGGCTATGCCTCTAGTCGAATGGGCTCTTACTCCCATGGGACATTGTAGGCCCAAAGAAGAGTAAGCCAACGTGATGGCTTCCACAATCCACTTGGATAACCTTTGTTTTGTGACTGAAAACCCTTTGGTGCGGCCACCGAAACACACAAACAGCTGTTCTGACTGCCTAAAAGGCGCAGAACGCTCCACATAGCATCTCAAAGCCCTGACGGGGCAGAGAGGATTAAATCCCTGGTCCTGCTCCGAAGGAGGAAGAGCCGAGAGGGAAATAATTTGGTCTCTAAAGGGTGTTGAGAGACTCTTGGGTACATACCCACGTCTTGGCTTCAGGATGACCTTAGAGTCATTCAGCCCGAACTCCAAGCATATGGGGCTCACAGAGAGCGCCTGTAGGTCACCCATACGTTTGACTGATGCCAATGCCAATAGCAGAGCAGTCTTCAACGTCAGGGGGCGAAGGCCTACGGACTGAAGCGGTTCAAAAGGAGGGTCCCTCAAGGCCCTCAATACTGTGGGTAAGTCCCAAGAAGGAACTGTGATGGGGCGAGGAGGATTAAGCCGCCTTGACCCCTTCAAAAAACGAACGACCAAGTCGTTCTTTCCCACAGATTGACCATTTATGAGATCGTGGAATACCGCTATAGCTGCCACGTAGACTTTGAGCGTAGAAGGGGATCAGCTCTTGCAGGAAGGACAATATCACCGATATGTCACATGAAATTGGATCTGCACCACGGGTGGAACACCAGGCGGAAAAGACAGACCACTTGAGATTGTAGAGCCGCCTCGTAGAAGGCGCTCTAGCTTGCGAAATAGTACTCAGGACCGACTCAGGGAGACTTAAAGGCTCCCGTCGAGAGCCCATACATGCAGCGCCCACAATTCCGGTTGGGGGTGCCATAGCGTTCTGTTTGCCTGTGTTAAGAGATCTCGTCTCAGTGGAACAGGCCACGGTGCTTTCGAAAGCATCCGGGGAAGGTCTGGAAACCAATGCTGGTTCTGCCAGAATGGGGCCACTAACAGGACTTTGAGTTTCTGTTCCCGTATTCGTCTGATGACCTGTGGTAACAGAGCGATTGGAGGGAACGCATATAACAGGAGATTGAGCCATTCTTGGGTCAATGCATCCTGTTCCTTCGAAAAATAGATTGGGCAGTGATAATTGTCTTTTGAGGCGAAAAGATCTACTCGTGCCTTGCCAAAGACAGCCCATATTTGCTGAACCGTTTGAGGGTGAAGCATCCATTCGTCTGAGGAGATGTTGCTCCGAGACAGCATGTCTGCTCCGTGGTTCAGTCTGCCTGGCACATGCGTTGCCCTTAGCGAGCGGAAGTGCCGCTGAGCCCATTTCAGAAGACGTTCTACTAACGTGAATAGACGTCTCGACGAGAGACCCCCCTGGTGGTTTATGTAGGACACCACTGTCATGCTGTCCGAAGGACTAATACATGGTGTCCCTTCAAGACAGGTAGAAGGGTGTGAAGGCCTAAACACACTGCTAGCATTTCCAAGCAGTTGATGTGAAGGCGGCTCTCTGCTTTTGACCATTGGCCGAAAGCAGGCTGGCCGTCGCACAGCGCCCCCCAACCTAAGTTGGAGGCATCTGTCGAGACTGCCTTCCTTCTGACTACCATGTCCAGGGAAACGCCCTGTTCCATCCACTGAGAGCTCTTCCAAGGAGCCAGGGCTGTTACACAGGCCCGATCTACCTTGATGCGTTGGCGTCCTAGACGCCAGGCTTGAGGAGGAACTTGGTTTCAGCCAGAACTGCAGAGGGCGCATTTGAAGCAAGCCCAACTGAAGTACTGGGGATGCTGAGGCCATAAGGCCGAGCATCTTCTGAAAGGTCTTGAGTGGGCGAAGGGCTCCTACTTTGAAGGAGGCCGCGAGCCTGCGAATGGCCTGGGCTCTTTGCGGCGCAACTGCTGCCTTCATTTGAGTTGAGTCGAAAACTGCTCCCAGGAACGCAACGCGTTGGCTGGGAGACAACACGCTCTTGGCGAAATTGACCCTGAGTCCTAGGCACTCTAAGTGGCTGAGGATTATGGATCTGTGGTGTATTAGCTCGTTCTCTGACTGGGCTAGAATGAGCCAGTCGTCGAGGTAGTTCAGGACGCGAATTCCCATCTGTCTCAAAGGGGAAAGCGCTGCGTCCATGCACTTTGTGAATGTGCGAGGAGCTAACGACAGTCCGAACGGAAGGACTGTATATTGATATGCCACTCCCTCGAAGGCGAATCTCAAGAATTGCCTGTGGTGGGGGGCGATCTGAATATGGAAGTATGCATCCTTCAGATCCAGTGAACAAAACCAGTCCCCTTTGCGTATTTGCGAGAGGATCTGTTTTAGTGTGAGCATTCTGAACGGCCGTCTCATGAGGGCACGATTCAGCTGTCTGAGATCGAGGATGGGTCGCAGACCGCCATCCTTCTTTGGAACGAGGAAGTAACGGCTGTAGAAGCCTGACTCGCTCTGCGCTGGGGGGACCGTTTCTACGGCGCCCTTGGCCAACAAATTCTTCACCTCTGAGCGACTCTGCTGTGAACTGAGGTGGTGACCACCCCGCGAAAGCGAGGGGGTCTTCGAGCGAATTGGAGTATATAACCTCGTTCTATTATACTCAGAACCCATTTTGACACTCCGGGGATGGCTTGCCACGCCTCGGATCGTGTCGCAAGGGACTGCAATGGTTCGCACAGCTGATTGCTGTCTGGAAGCATTGGAAGAGGAAATTTGCTCTTTTCTTGAAAATGTTTGTTTTTTATTCTTTCCGCTATCACAGCGGTTTGCTGTAAGGGCGCTAATACAAAGGGCCCGTGAGTTACAGCCACATTTTTCACAAACATGAGTCCTTTTACACTCGGAACAGAACGGGGTGTAAAAAGGTCTAAAAGAGGCAACTTGGGGGCTGGTCCGGCTTTTTGCGAGACTTGACCCCTCTTCCTGCTCCTGGAATCAGGAGGACGCTGGCGGCGCCTGGTCCAACACCACTCTTGGCCGAGGTCCCTGACGCTTAGGGAAGGGGAAGCGCTTGGCTGAGCGGGAACGCGGACGGAGCTCCGTCTGAGGAGCTGGTGGGGCAGCTGGGGGCGTGGCCTTCGCGGGCTGCTGAGTCGGCGCCGGCTTGGGGCGACTAGGAGCCGTTGCGGAGCTAGAGCGTTTAGGTAAGAAGTGTCGCATAGCTTGGGACGACTTCTGTGCTGCAGTGAAGCGCTCTGCGAATCCCTCCACAGCTGGACCAAACAGGCCGGTCGGGGAAATGGGGGAGTCAAGGAAGGCGACCTTATCCGCGTCCTTGATCTCTGTCAAATTAAGCCATAAGTGGCGCTCCAGCACCACTAAACTGGCCATCGACCTCCCGATTGCCTGTGCCGTCATCTTCGTGGCGCGTAGAGCCAGGTCTGTAGCGCTGCGCAGCTCTCTGAGCGGAGAATCCTCCAGGCCCAACTCGTCCAAACCGCGGAGGAGCTTAGCTTGGTACACCTGAAGTACCGCCATAGAGTGAAGCGCCGAAGCCGCCTGTCCAGCAGACGAATACGCTCGTCTAGCTAGGGTAGAGGTCGTTCTGCAGGGTTTGGACGGGTGTGATGCCCTCGCCTTCCAGCCGATGGCAGTGGGTGGACAAAGGTGCGCAGCCACAGACTCATCCAATGGGGGCAGTTTATCATAGCCTTTCTCTTCGGCGCCGTCGACAGTGGTGAGGGCAGCGGAAGAGGAAGTATGAAGGCGGGCGGAGTAAGGAGCACGCCAGGACTTGGAGATTTCGTCGTGGACTTCGGGGAAAAATGGTGAAGCTCGCTGACGAGGGGCCTGGCGGCGCCCCGGCAGAAACCATTCATCCAACCGGCTCCTAGAGGGCTCCTGGGGAGGAGACCACTGTAGTTCCAGCTCCTCGACAGCCTTAGATAGGACGCGGAACAGCTCGGCGTCCATACCGGCGCTGGCGGCGCTGGGTTGCGCAGACGGCAAGGGGGCGGGGTCGTGTGAAGAGCCCGATAACTCCTCTGTGTCAGATGCGGCCAATGACATGCTGTCATCCTCGCATTCACTCCCTCCAAAGGAAACCAGATCGCTCACAGCCGCGGAGGGACGCTGGTCAGGATGGAGGAAGAGAACTGGCGATTCCTCTCCATGTGGTGTGGGCGAGGCACGCGGGGTCTGAGCCGGCGTGAGCTCGCCTGTCACCGCGCTCTGAGTCCTCTTGCCCCGCTGCTTCTTCCTAGCAGGCTCCTGCGAGGAAGGAAGTGGGAGGGCGCGAGGAGCGGCGTCGCTCTCTGAAAAGAAAGCTAGCCGCGAGCGGAGGGAAGTGAGACTCATATTCCCACAGTGGGAACAGTCCATCTCATTGAGTGCAGACTCGGCGTGGGCGGGGCCCAGACACGAGACGCACTCAGCGTGAGAGTCAGCGGCGTGCAGAAGGGCTCTGCACGAGCGACAAAAACGCCGTGGCATTTGAAACAACGCCGAAATTTGCTCTTAGAAATTTGCTCTTTTTGTCTATCACCGGATAGCCGCAGGGAATCAGCTCCGGAGCGTCAATCCGCCGAGCAGTGAAGATCCGCTGCGAGGCTCGTCTAACGGTGAGAAGAGTGCCTTTCTGAGCGAAGTCAGTCTCTGCGTAGTCAGTCTCTGCGAAGATGTGATGTCGTCGCTGAAGAAGAAGGATCTGAGTCCCTATGGCAAAATGCTCGCTTATATAGCCAGATGTTCCGCCCCTTTTGGCGCGATCGGGCGCGAATCATCGCCATAGGTTTGTGCATCTCCGCTGCCGAGCCATTGGTTCGTTTCTTTAACACTGCACGAACCGATGGCCGTGCAGTTACACTGCGTTATTGAAATACTTCAGTCTCAGGAGAAAAGGAGCTTTTCCCATAAGCGTCTTACGACGCAGTACGAGTGAAAGTATCGATAGGGAACCTCTAGTTTTGTTTTCTTCCTGCTGCGTTCCATTTTTCGTCGTGCTCTCTTCAGTGCGCAAGTGTGTTCAGTACACCACGACTTCGGACTGTTTTGCTTAATCTTTCTTAACCGCAGAGGAGCAACTATATCTAAAGTGCTAGAAAAAAGAGAGTCAATAGTTTCTGTCGCATCATCAAGTTTTCCTGAGCTATCGGATATGCTGAGGAATTCAGATAAATCAGGAAGATTACAAAGCAGTCTCTTGTGGTAGAAGTAATGGTTCTACCGTACTTATAGCGAGGAGTTAGTTTTACAGTTTTAGCTATCTGGAGTATACACGAGACTAGATAATGATCTGAGATATCATCACTTTGATGCAGAATTTCAACGCCATTAACATCAATTCCGTGTGACAATATTAAATCTAAGGTGTGATTTCGGCAATGAGTAGGTCCTGACACGTGTTGTCTAACCCTAATTGAGTTCAGAATGTCTATAAATGCTGATCCCAATGCATCTTTTTCATTATAAACATGGATGTTAAAATCACCCACTATTAAGACTTTATCTGCGGCCAACACTAATTCGGATAGAAAATCAGCAAATTCTTTAATAAAGTCTGTATGGTGCCCTGGTGGCCTGTGTACAGAAGCCAGTACAAACGTCACAGGAGATTTATCATTAATACTCGTTTCTTTGGATAATGTTATATGGAGCACCATTACTTCAAACGAGTTATACTTAAAGCCCGTTCTCTGAGAAACACTGAACATATTGCTATAAATTGTGTTAACACCTCCCCCCTTACCTTTTACACGTGGCACATGTTTGTAACAGTAATTTTAAAATAATGTAATAATCTGGTTTTAGCCAGGTTTCTGTCAAACAGAGCACATCTAGCTTATGATCAGTGATCATATCATTTACAAAAAGTGCTTTCGTAGAAAGTGACCTGATATTTAATAAGCCAAGCTTTATCATTTGATTCTCAGTATTATATACATTTTTTATTTGTTGAACATCAATTGAATTGTTACTCTTACATTGCTTTGGCCGTTTATTGTATTTTCTAGCTCGGGGAACAGACACAGTCTCTATAGTGTGATATCTAGGTGAAAGGGTCTCTATGTGCTGAGAATTAACTGATTTCTGTGACGTGAGGCGGCTAGCAGAAGGCCGGTTTAGCCAGTCTGTCTGCTTCCAGACCTGGGCCCCAGTTAGTCAAGTGCAAACTCGAAGACTATGTGCCATATTTCTAGATAGGAGAGATGCTCCACATCCGGAGGGATGAAGACCATCTCTTTTCAACAGGTCCGGTCTGCCCCAGAAACTCGTCCAATTGTCTATGAAACCTGCTATTTCGCGGGCACCACTTTGACATCCAGCCGGTTAATGATGACAGTCTACTATGTATCTCGTCACCACGGTAAGCAGTGAGGGGACCAGAGCATATTACAGTGTCTGACATCGTACATGCAAGTTCACACATCTCTTTAACATTATTTTTAGTTATCTCCGACTGGCGAAGTTGAACATCATTAGTGCCGACGTGAATAACAATCTTACTGAATTTACATTTAGCATTAGCCAGCACTTTTAAATATACCAAGATGTCAGGCGCTCTGTCTCCCTGAGCTAGTCACATCCAAAGCCGTATCTAAGTTCCTCACATTCTTACTATCCTCCATTAAAGTTTGGATGTGTGTCTCTAGATCTGACATCTTCTCTGTCAGCCTAGCTATTTCCTTGCATTTATCACATGTATAAGGCTCACTGCCGACAGAGATAGATAAGCTATACATGTGGCAGGTAGTGCAGACAACAATAGCAAGAGAAGAAGCCATTACCGTTTTTGTAGAATGGTTCCAACTTACCACTGTTGTTTTGATGAACTCTTGAAGAGAGGGATGGGAGGAGGAACAACGGAATGAATAGGACATAAAAGGAATCGCGATTCGCAAGCTAATCGGCTATCGGAATGCTAACTTGTTGCAAATCGTGGTTATGGAATAAAAGTGAAACGGTTCGCGAGAGAGAAAGGAGAGCGGTAGTAGGTGCGAGTAGAGAACGTGAATGTAAATGCAAGTCGCCAGTTGCAAGCTAAATAGCTAAATAGCTAAATAGCTAACCCACTGCACTTGCGGTTAACGGGTAAAGTGAGCGGTCAGAGTAAAGCTGTTTTTAATTACTTTAAACAGCAGAGAGTAATAATAAGATAAGATTTCTAAAGAAAAACAAGCTCCAGAAAGCTACAAACACAGAGAGCTAAAAACACAAACCACACGGCAGCTCAGCAAAACAGGAAGTGATGTTCCGCATATTGCCCTTATGGCTAGTGACTAACAACAGGAGCATGGCCGCTCAACTGACGGAATATAAAAAGCATAGCACTACATCAAGAATATCAGTCATTAAAGAACTTGGACGACTTCTTTTGCTTCAGCCCCGCTATATCCACAGAAGCTCTCTGTGAAAGTTTGCATATTCCCAATCTGGTGACACAATCCATTCTGTGTGGGCAGCTGTGCACCCTGTCACATCTCTTCCACGTCATCAGAGTACTCTGTGAATTATTAGCAGTGGACATACTGAAACAGCGCCACACATGGTGTCATCGGAAAATGAAGAGTGGATTTTAGCCTACTTGAGCCAGTACAGAGATTCAGTGCTTTATCTAAAATTAAAATTTAACTGTTTAATACAAAGTCTTTCACGAATAAATCTTGCTTTATACATGATCACATTCGGGACAAAAGTCTGGACATAATGAGTCTTACAGAAACCTGACATCAACCAGGTTTTTTTCTGTTTTAAATGAGACCTGTCCTCCTGGCTACTGTTATTTCCAAAAAGCTTGTAGCACTGGCTGTGGTGGTGGCCTGGGTGTCATCTATCGCAGTCACCTGAACCTGACACCTCTGGCCCTCCCTGAGCTGTTCTCCTTTGAATGATGGCATTTAATTGTAAGCCAATGCCAAATGCCAAACCAAATGCATGCTTCATCTTGGAGTTGTACAATTTTCTTTTAATTTTATGCGCAACTTCTTCCAATATAATAATAGATTTTAGATTCCACATTCATTTTTCCTGAATGTGGAAGTCAGGCCTGACTTTGAACCTGAAGAATGCTTTGCATTTCCGGTCTCCAGTGTTTCTATTAAAATTATTGTATATTCCAAGCTCATAATAAAATGTTAAACCTATTAAAATGTTTTTAAAAATAACATGGCACTATAGTGCCATCACTTTACAATGTTGCAATGACCATCATTTGTCAGTGCTTCACTCCTCAAATATTAATGAGTGTGTAGATGACACAAAGCTGTCGACGTTAGCTACATTAAAAACAAATGGGTACTATTTGAATGGGTTCCTATGATGACCGGAAAAGAGGAGCATTCAATCTGACATTAGAATTTTCTTTCATATACCTTCTATGTGTCACACTCAGGCGGGGTTGAGGAGTGGAGATGGAGGAGGTGAACCGGATTGAATGAAAGAATAAAGTTTATTGAAACAAAACACTGAATAATGATAACAAATAAACAAAACCGGGAGCAGGAACCGAGCACATATACCCAAACAAACGGAAGTAACATATACATTGACGGACAAACGGGGAGTGCAAACACAGACTCTAAATACTCTGAAAACAAGGCGTGGTCATAAACAAGATAACAAGATAACGAGGGGGAAATACAAATATGGGCAAGACTGAACTAACACAGACAAAACTAGAAGGGGAAAGACAAGGACTAAACCATTAGAACTAGAAACAGAGGGGAAAAAAACACTTGGGAAACAGAACAGAACAGGACAAAACACAGACATAATCCTGAGATTACCTCCCCCAAAGGCGCGTCTCGCGCCTAATAACATCCATAGGGGAGGGAGGGTGGGCGCCCTGGAGACACAGGTAGGGACACAGGGGACACAGGATACAGGGGTGGTCTCCAGGGCAGATCAGGGAGCTCAGGTGGCCATGGCGGGTCAGGAAGCTCAGGGGACCATGGTCGGATAATCAGTCCAGGAGGCCATGGCGGATCAGGGGGCTCAGGAAGCCATGGCCGAGTATACAGTCCAGGTGGCCATGGCGGATCTGGGGGTTCAGGGGGCCATGGCCGGGTAAACAGTCCAGGTGGCCATGGTGGATCTGGGGGCTCAGGAGGCCATGGCCGGGTAAACAGTCCGGGAGGCCATGGCGGATCTGGGGGCTCAGGAAGCCATGGCCGGGTAAACAGTCCAGGAGGCCATGGCGGATCTGGGGGCTCAGGAAGCCATGGCCGGGTCAATAGTTCAGGAGGCCATGGCCGGGTAAACAGTCCAGGTGGCCATGGCCGGGTAAACAGTCCAGGTGGCCATGGCCGGGGTCAACAGTCCAGGTGGCCATGGCTGATCAGGGGAGTAGCCCCCCCAAAAAAATTTTCTTGGGGGAACCTAGGGTATAGTCCACCCAGGAGAGCACGGAGGGGCGTGCAGGAGAGAGCTCCGGCTCTGGAGGGCGCGCAGGAGAGAGCTCCGGCTCTGGAGGGCGCGCTGGCTCTTGAGGAGCGGGCTCTGGACGGCGCTCTTGAGGAGCGGGTTCTGGACGGCGCTCTTGAGGAGCGGGTTCTGGGCGGCGCTCTTGAGGAGCGGGTTCTAGACGGCGCTCTGGCGGCGCGGTCACTGGAGGGCGCTCTGGCGGAGCGGTCACTGGAGGTCTGGGCGGAACCAGCGGAGACTCTGGAAGGCTGGGCGGAACCAGCGGAGACTTTGACTTAGCAGCAGCCATCTTGGGTGCAGACTCAGGCTCGGCGGCCATCTTGGCCGGGGACCCAGGCTCGGCGGCCATCTTGGCCGGGGACTCAGGCTCGGCGGCCATCTTGGCCGGGGATTCAGGCTCGGCGGCCATCTTGGCCTGGGACTCAGGAACGGTGGCCATCTTGACCGGGGACTCAGGCTTGGCCAAGAGGACCTGGCTGCAGACATACAGCGAGTGGAGCTCCACCGGAAATACGTCACCTCCACCCTCAAACCGGAAAGACGTCATCTCCACTAAAATCAAAATGGCGTCGCGCACTTTAATTCAGGTAATTTTATTTTTTATTGTAGCCTATTAATTTAGTAGTGATGGGAAAATTAAGCTTTTCGAGGCACTGAGGCTTTCCCCTTAAGTGTATCGTAAAAAGGTACATTACTCGAAGCTTTTCAACACGTTGCACACTAGTGACATCTTGCGGTCAAAGGTGGAAAAAGCTGCTTTCGCGTCCCAGATGTCCAAGCGATTTTTACAGTTTCATAAAATAATTCAATTTGTGATATGAAAACCATAAGAAATAAACAAATAGAATTTTAATTTTACTTACACAAGGTATAAATGAATTAATCTGTAAATAAACTTATAAAAGTATAAGCATGGTTCATGTATGCATATGATCAAAATAAATTAAGATTATTGAATAATAATTTTATTAATTATAAGTGCTTGTGAAGCGGGGATTACTACAAAATGACCATGCGCAAAACTACTATTTATTCATATTATGGTAAATGACACTTAAAACCTGCCCAAGAGGTTTGCCTTCTTTGAATCAGAATACAAAGCAGTCACTAATTTAGCATCGCTACATTAGCGAGTTACAACGAGGTTATCATATCATAACAAAACTACTTGTGAAATTTCAATGTTAGTTTTGTGAAAGTTTACATAGGCGCAATGCTGCCTTGCAGACAACTTGAAATTAGGATTTTTCCTGCTTCCAAATTAGAAATAGGTAATGCATGATTTAAAGATGGATTTCTCGGCTTCAACACCACCTGTAAGGCGGCAATATACCTATGTTTTGGTATATAATAATATTCACGCTTTGTTAAGGAATAAAATATTTGCAATTGTATGTGTCTATTTAATAATTCTAGAAATTAAATTACATTTTTTCTAAGTAACCCTTAAATTAAGTGATCCTAAATACTTCTGGTATCGAAAGTGTTGGCATGAATGTTTGTGTGTTTTTCAAAGGTTTTGAGGTATGTGTATTTTATGTTTGTATTATCTTATGTATTATCTATATTTTGTTACTTTTGTTGATATGGACCTAAGAGTCTGAAATAAAGGAATTAAATTAAACATTGTGGAAAACATTATTTTACTATGATATGTACATGTTGTTATTTTGTTTAAAATACAAATTGTGATTAAGATGTTTAATAAATTAACTTCTCATTTAATGTCCAGTGATATTATAGATCTACTGTTTACTTTCTAAAATATATAATTATATACATATATAATTTGCCACGGTAAACGTTTTAACGATAAAATGTACAGAAAATGTAAATATTACGTGCATGTATATGTAACTATAAATAATACAAAACGAAAGATTAAACAATAAGTTTTAAATATGCAATGTCTTAAAATTTTGCCCGGACCAATATGGCGTAATACGCGTCGGAAGTGGAGGTGACGTATTTCCGCTCTTGAGTGGAGCTCCACTCGCATCCACGGTCTGCAGCCAGACCCTTCTCGGCTTGGCGGCCTTCTTGGCCGGGAACTCAGGAACGGCGGCCATCTTGGCCGGGAACTCAGGAACGGCAGCCATCTTGCTTGCAGACTCCTGCGTGGCAGCCATCTTGCGTGCAGAATCTGGCGTGGCGGCCATCTTGTGAACTGGCGTGGCAGCCATTTTGCTTGTAGAATCTGGCGTGGCAGCCATCTTGCTTGCAGAATCTGGCGTGGCGGCCATCTTGTGAACTGGCGTGACGGCCATTTTGCGAGCTGACGCTGGCCTGGCGGCTGACGGGCTGGAGCGTGGAGAGGAAGCCGGCAGGCTTGAGCGCTGGGCGGAGGCCGGTAGACTAGAGCGCGGGGAGGAGGCCGGCCGCATCGGGCTGAGGACAGCGGCGGAGCTTTGGAGGATGACAGGGGATAGGAGACTGGGCTGGCGGTTCAATCCGTTGGAATGGTATGTGGAGGTTCTCGGCTTATGGCAGGCTGGCGCGATGTGCTGTGTCTGTGAGGGGACTGGAAGATGAGACCGACCAGAATTGGGAAATTCTTCAACTTCAAAATCAGATCCATTCAAATAGAGAATCAGGTTTATTAGCTCGATCAAGGGGAAATTACAAGAGGGAAGATCGCAGCGAATGGTCTCATCATCCAGCCCCAAAACAAACACAGCACCAAGAGCAGCCTCGTGCCAGCCTACCTGATGGGAGAGCTCGATGAAGTCCTCCACATATTGCTCCAACTCACGGCCACCTTGCCGCAGTCTCCTCAGAGCTGTCTCAGCCCAAATCATATTCTTGTTTGGTCCGTCAATCTGTCACACTCAGGCGGGGTTGAGGAGTGGAGATGTGTAGCATTCTTTGGTATAAGAAAAGAAAGAGGCGTAGACAGACAGGGTTGTTATCGAACGTGCAGTTTACTTTCTATATCCTTCACATGCTCTATATCCATTACACAAGCTTGATTACTTCCTCACTCTCGACGTGCTTACGTGCTTACATCAGAGGTAGGGTGCTGAACAGAAAACATGGAACAGGACTGCATACAAACACTACATCCCTCCCTTATTCAAGATCGAGAATGTACTTGCAACACAGAATCTTAAATTGCAGATTACATGCAATATAATCAAATTACAAACTAGGATTAAGGTCCTTATATTAGATCAAGCTACCACTGTTAAAACATGAGAACTGAAACGTTCAACAAAGCGAATCAATACTTATGAACTACAAGTAGCAGCATGTTGAAAGAAACAACATTTCAAATTTCATCAATCAGATATCTTGGGGCCCTATGATTTGGCCTAAGGAAGTATCGAGGGGTATCTGAAAATTCAGAGTGTCTCAGATTGATGGTAGTGTGCCGTGTGTCTTGTGGTACATTGTCCTGGAGCACATCTGAATCTGGTGTTTGTACTCTGATGTCATCTTCATCATCAGAGGTTTCATTCCGCTCAACTGTGAGATGAGATGGAAGTCTTTTGAAAAATGAAGAATTTCTCGTAATGCATCTTCCTGGGTGACTTGCTGTCACCATCGACCCTTTGACCTTGATCACTTTGTACGGTTTCATCTCATACGGAGTTGTCAGCTTTCCTGTCACGGGTTGTCGGCAGAGTACAGCGTCACCTGCTTTGATCCTGGATTCTTTTGCTCTGTTCCGAAGATCTGCATATCTTTTCATTCGTTGTTTTGCAGTGTGGTCAGTGTTGCTGAGGTCAGTGTTTTGCCTGCCCTGTGGATTTGAGGGTAGTGTGGTACTGATCTTTCTGCCGAATAGTAATTCTGCTGGTGACTTTTGGGTGGTTCCATGTGGTGTTGCTCTGTAATTTCTTAGGAAACTATACAGGCACTGCTTCCATGGTTTGCCTTCTGCATTCGTGGTCATGATTGTCTTTTTGAGTGTTCGCATGAACCGTTCAACTTCTCCGTTAGCTTTAGGCCAATAAGGAGTTACTTTTCTGTGTTTGAAACCAAGATACGCACTGAAATCTGCAAAGCAGTGACTATTGAATGGTGGGCCATTGTCGGTTTTGACTATTTCAGGTATGCCAAAGGTTGAGAATATCTTATCCAGTTTGGGAATCACAGCACTGGCTGCTGTAGACTTGACTATCTCCACTTCTGGATATCTGGAATGATCATCAACTACTACCAGCAAGTAGTCACCAGACGGAAAGGGACCAGTAAAATCTACTGAGACTTCCATCCATGGCTCTGCTGGAAGATCAGACATCTTAAGGGGTTCTGTATGATGTTGGAGTGTGGCTGCTTGACATGGAATACATCCTTGCACAGCTTTCTCCACTTCTGCATCGATACCGGGGAACCATACCTTTTCTCTTATCAACTGTTTAGTCTTCACGATGCCCATGTGTCCCACATGTGCAAGTTGGATGGCTTTTTGATACAGAGAGGCAGGTAACACGAGTCTGTTTCCCCTGAGGACAATATCTTGCAATGCATTGACTGTGAGCTCATGTCTCAGCTTATGGAACGATTTTAGCTTTACGTGTTCTGCATCTGACATGGTCTGTTTCACATGTGTCCAGGCTTTTCCTTTCAGCTCTTTTATCACTGTCTGCAGGATGAAGTCTTTTCCTGTTTCACGTCGCACTTCATCCAAGGTCATTGCTTTTGGAACTGTGTTGTCAATTATGAAGTTGACGTAACTTTCTGCATTTTCTGAACAGTCTGTGTGTTGTCCGTCCACAGGATGCCTCGACATGTAATCAGCAGGATTGCCTCTTCCCGCTTTGTACTGGACTGTAAATGTGTACTGTTGCAATCTCAGCCTCCAGCGTTCAAGCCTGGCTGGTGGAGATGCTCGAGGGTTATTGAAAATGAGCTCCAATGGTTTGTGGTCTGTAATGACTGTGAAGTGTGAGCCATATAGGTATGAGTGGAAGTGTTCACACGCCCAGACTATTGCTAGAGCTTCCCTTTCTGTTTGTGAATAGCGTTGTTCTACAGATGTGAGCGCTCTACTGGCATACGCAATTACTTTGTCACCAGACCTGTCTGTGCCTGGCTGACTCAGTATCGCACCAAGACCAACTGGGCTTGCATCAACAAGAAGTGTTGATGTCTTCCTTGGATCAAAGTATGACATTGTAGCATTCTGGATGAGTTGAGATTTCAACTTGTCCAGGGCTGCTTGTTGTTCCGGTCCCCAGTTCCAAATGTGATCTTTCCGAATAAGTTCACGCAGCGGCTGTGTGGTTGTTGCATAGTCCTGAACGAACCGTGAACAGTATGTTGTCATTCCAAGCAGACTGCGTACTTCGGACACATTCTGGGGGGCTGAAAGGTTCTCGATGGCTATTATTTTTTTCGGATCTGCAGAAATTCCTTTGTCTGAAAACACATATCCAAAGAAATCTAGTTTCTTCTTGCTGTACTCACACTTATCTTCATTGAGGGTGAGATTTTTCTCTCTGAGTCTTTTGAATACAGCTTGCAGACTGGCGTTGTGTTCTTCTCTGGTTTTTCCGTAGACTATGATGTCATCACTCATGTTCCTGACATTTGGGATGCCATGAAGAACTTGCTGAATTGTATTTTGGAAAACCTCGGCAGCTGAGCTAATTCCAAAATTCAAACGAGTGTACCTCCAGAGCCCTACATGAGTTGTAAATGTCGTTATGTACCTGGAGTCTGGATGTAGTTCAAGCTGATGATATCCAGCATTCAGATCCAGTTTTGTGAAACATACAGCTCCATTTAAATCATGTATCAGATCATCCACTGTCGGGGTGATATGACGTTCTCTTTGGATGGCGCAATTGGGCAGTCGCATGTCCACGCATATGCGCACACTGTCAGGATTTTTAGGTTTCGGTGTCACAACTATGGGTGATACCCAGGGCGTTGGACCACTGACTTTTTCAATGATACCTTGTTTTTCAAGTTTTTCAAGTTCTTGTTCTACTTTCTTTCTGATATGGAACGGAATTCGTCTGTGTGGTTGCGTGGCTGGCTTTACAGACTCATCTATGTGTAGCTTCACTTGAAGATCTTTTAGCTTTCCGATGCCTTGAAAAAGGTCTTTGTACTCTTCTAGTAGTTGATTGACAGTGGGAATTTCAACTGGTTGATTAGACACTGCTCTGGCTATTTGAAGAATTCCAAGTTCTGTTGCGGTGCTGTAGCTCAGCAGAGAACCAGAGTGACCATCGATTACGTAGAATGTAGTTACTGCGTCTTGGTTGTTGGATTTAATTTTGGCTTGAAACTTTCCTTTCAGTGGCAGTGGAGTGGATGAGCCATATGCAAAAATCTTTGCATCAGATGGGTTTATTGTGATGTTGCGTCTTAGCTTTTGATATGCAGCGGTATCGACAATATTTACGCTTGCGCCAGAGTCTATGATGACCTTCACTGGCACTCCTGCGATCTCCACTTGTAACTGAGGTTGTTGTGTATGTTGAACTGTGTGTATGACATATACGTAGTCTTCATCTGAACTTGCTGATGCTGCAGGATGTGTGTTGCATGCCGTGTCATCTGTGTGCACAGTGTTTACCTTTTGAAATTTGGGCTTCCATGGATTTGAATTACTGGTTGTATAGCGTGTTGACCTGCAGCATTTTTGAAAATGATTTAGCTTTCCACAGCCTTTGCAGATTTTTCCTTTTGCTGGGCAATTTTTCTGTCCACCTTCATGTGGAAAATGTCCTCCGCAATTGTTGCATGTCGTGTTTCCAGACCGAGTAGTTGTTTTATAATTTCTTTGCTTGTGTTTGTTAAGAGTTGTTTTACTTATTGCGTGTGTTGTAAATGATTTAGACGACTTTGCATGCATCTCTTCTATGCCTGCTGCTTGTTTATCTGCTGTTTCTTGAGCTCTTCCTGCGTCTAGTAATTGTTGTAGCGTCATTGTGCCGTCTCGTAGTGCCATCTTTCGGAGACGCGATGAACTGCAGCTTAGAATTATTTGTGATTTGATCTCTTTGTCCACGTTCAGGAACTCGCATTTTGTTGCCATCTGTCTCAATCTTGTGTGATACGCATCCAGTGTTTCATCTTCATGTTGTCTTGCTTGCCTGAATAAGTATGTTTCATACTCTGGATTTGCTTTTGGACAGAAATACGCATCTAGCTTGCTTACCGCAGTAGCGTAGTCTTCTCCAGTTTCTGGCAGCGTTTCAAAAATGTCAAACACCTCAGATCCCGCGTGATGAAGTAAGAGTGCTCTTTTCTGCTTGTCCTCTTCTATGTTGAACGCTTTTAGGTAATTATCGAATCGACTCTGCCATTTTTTCCATCGCGAGCCGACTGAGCTGGGTTCGGAGTGGAAATCGAACATCGGAAAATGTGGAAGAGTCGTCATTTTTATTGTCTTTTTGATCCAACCAGCGTTTTTTTTTTTTTCGTTTGGGTTCAGATCTGTTTATCACTCGTCGCCAAGTTGTAGCATTCTTTGGTATAAGAAAAGAAAGAGGCGTAGACAGACAGGGTTGTTATCGAACGTGCAGTTTACTTTCTATATCCTTCACATGCTCTATATCCATTACACAAGCTTGATTACTTCCTCACTCTCGACGTGCTTACGTGCTTACATCAGAGGTAGGGTGCTGAACAGAAAACATGGAACAGGACTGCATACAAACACTACAAGATGGAGGAGGTGAACCGGATTGAATGAAAGAATAAAGTTTATTGAAACAAAACACTGAATAATGATAACAAATAAACAAAACCAGGAGCAGGAACCAAGCACATATACCCAAACAAACGGAAGTAACATATACATTGACGGACAAACGGGGAGTGCAAACACAGACTCTAAATACTCTGAAAACAAGGTGTGGTCATAAACAAGATAACAAGATAACGAGGGGGAAATACAAATATGGGCAAGACTGAACTAACACAGACAAAACTAGAAGGGGGAAGACAAGGACTAAACCATTAGAACTAGAAACAGAGGGGAAAAAACACTTGGGAAACAGAACAGAACAGGATAAAACACAGACATAATCCTGACACTATGTAGATATCAGAGAACAATTTAAAATATTTTACCAATGCATTCTATGGCACCTTTAAGCCTTCAATATCTCCATTCTGTAAATGTCTCATCAGTCACTGAATCTGTGGAATTTTATAATAAGACACTGAGCAGCATTTTGGATCTCCATGCACCCACCAAAGTTAGGACAATTACGTTTTCCCGCTCAGCTCCCTGGTTTACAAGTGATCTGTGCAAAATGAAGGCAGCTGGACATGCCCTTAAGAGGCGTTATAATGCTTCTGGACTTACTGTTCACAAGCCGGCCTCTCGGGACCATCAGAAAAACATTTAAAAACCATCAAAGAAGCACGGCCACAGTACTATTCAAACATAATTCATAGTTCTGGCAATTCCAAACAGTAGTTCTCTACTATAAGTTATCTCCTTAAACCTCAAACTGCTCCGCTCATAGGAGCTACAGAAGAGCAATGCAATAATTTTGTGACCTTTTTTAAAATCAAAATTGCCAAAATTTGCTCTTCTTTTTCTGTTCCCTCTTCGTCCTCTGCCCCAACTGCTGACCCACACAGCGGGTTCCAAACGGGATATATTGCCCTCCGAAGGGCACTGCGGAGTGAAAACAATCATGGCCACTATATTGAAGTGTTGTTCCAAACCAAAGTGCTCATAACCAGCCACTTCAAAGTGCCCTTTGGAATGAAGGATTTCAAAGGGTACAACTGATAGTCCAGTACAAGGGATAGTCCGGTATTTCGAGGCTGCTTTGTTGCTTCCCAGAAACATGCTACACAACTCCTTGTCCAGGCCCTGGTCATTTCCAGGCTGGACTACTGCAATGCTCTTTTAACCGGTCTTCCAGCATGTAAAATCAGACCTCTACAAATGATTCAGAATGCAGCAGACTGGTCTTCAATAGGACAGCCACTGGCTCATCACCTGCTTACCTCCATTTACTACTTCGAATCTACACTCCCTCCAGAAGTCTGAGATCCTCTCTTTCTTGATCTTCCCTTTCTAGCCTGCACTCTTCTAACAACGCCTGATATATGGTATTTTTGAGCATTTCCTATGTTGATCCGCCTCCTTAGGATGAATCACTTGCTGTATTCCCAGTTGTAAGTCGCTTTGGATAAAAGCGTCGGCTAAATCAGTGGTTCTCAAACTTTTTACAGTGGCGTACCCCCTGGGGCATTTAACATTCTTCTGAGTACCCCCACAATATTTAAGGGATGAAATTTCCCCCTTTAAATTGATTTACACATAAATTTTTACTTTTTATAGAGGCATCTTTTATGTCATATTCTTAACATTCCATTAAGTGTATTATTAATATGTGACCTGGAGCACAAACCCGTCTTAAGTAGCATGGGTATATTTGTAGCAGTGGCCAAAAATACATTGTACGGGTCAAAATTATAAATTTTTCTTTTGTGCCAAATATCATTTGGATATTAAGTAAAGATCATGTTCCATAAAGCTATTTTGTAAATTTCCTACTGTGAATATATCAAAACTTCTAAAAAATTTCTAAATAATGATATGTGTTTCTAATTACTTCATTTTTAACTTTAAAGGTGATTTTCTAAATATTTAGATTTTTATTTTTTTTTGGCACCCTCAGATTCCAGATTTTTAAATAGTTGTATCTCGGCCAAATATTGTCCTATCCTAACAAACCATACATCAATGGTAATGGTGGAACACACCATTTTAGATTATGTATACATCTCAATATAATTGAATATAATTGAATATATATATATAATTATATAATAAAAAAAATACCCTATGACTGGTTTTGTCCAGGGTCACAAAAAAGCAATTAATAATGGCAAAATTAAGTGATTAGATTTATAATTAATATCGCCAGTAGTTGGCGGCAGTCACTGTCTTAATGAGTGAGGCGTCCCGTCTTTCATTCATTCAGTAAGGAAGCAAACAGATGTAGTGAACTGACTCTGCGAATCGTTCAACGCTGCAGATTTCTTCATTAATGAAACACCGCGGTTGCTTGGAGATACACAACAGTTCTGTTGCGGATTTCATTGCAACCAGTGGTGTAGTGGTGCCTGGAGAAGGTATTGTAAGGTATTGTTTTCGTCATGAACTGATTCAAATCAGTAATCAATAATAATTATAACTTTACCATTACTTTGCGCGTCCTTCCTGACATGCTCTCGTGTATGGACAGGCTTGGGTGTGGGAGATGGAGCTGGCGCGGGCGCAATCTCCAAATTTCAAAGCAAGCCGGCACCACAGTCCTGACCGCATAATTACTGTCTTTACTGAGTGTTTTTAGGGAATATTTGCATTTATTCACACATGACTGGACGTGGTGGACTGTCGTGATTTTGGCTAATGTAGGATACTACTGAATGATGCGCATCAGAAGGGATTACGGTGGATACGCAAAGCCGCCTGATAAAGAAGTGTGTACTCCACTACACCACTGATTGCAACTATTGATTTTGTCACGAGTCTGGTCTGTGTTATCTCGGTCTGTGTTTGAGGACTTTTAGTTTGTAGTCTTTGTCTCTCATTGTTGTTTGCTTCCCTGCCACTCTGCTCCCTTGTTTGTCACCATGGACACTCATTTTACCACACCCACTCCTTGTTAGTTTCTATGGTTACCAATTAGTTCATTGCCCATGCTCTGTGTATAAATAGTCCTTGTGTTTCCTCTCTAGTTTGTCGGTTGTTAATTGTGTAATGGTTGTCTCTTTCCCGTGACTGAGTTCCTGATCCTGTTTCTCTGGATTTTGTTGTTTCATCACGGATTCCCAATAAACTACTGCATTTAGATCCTGTTTTTCCTCATTTCCTCCAGCGTTACAGATTTGTTGAAAATATAACAAACAATATTGACAATATTGTGTTTAAATGTAGGCAACATTAAACATGTAAAATGCTCAATTAATGTTACCTTTTTTTTTTGTACTGTTATATAAAATCAACATTTGCAATTGTTTGGATACTCAGAGAAAACTGTGTTCTTGCTCGTATTTTAAACATGAAAAATAACTCACGCAGGTCATGTTACTGTATCGAAGAGAGTTTCTTAAATCGATCTTTATATACAGTCTGTCAATATTTGTTCTTTGCTATTATGTGCAACAAATATACTTTAATGAACAGCAGCGCGATTTTCTAAAGCAACATACTTTGGTATCTTACGCGCTGCTGGTGTGGATACAGTCAGTTTTTTGGTTTTGACCGCAAGAGATGAGGTAATTCGTTGTCGTTTGTTTACTGCACTCCAATGTTCCTGTTTTATAATAAAAGCGGCATTTTGCTTGTCAGAAATACATGCTCGGTTTCAGTGTTACTTTAAATTGGGTTAGAATTAAATGAATGGAAAAGTTCAGCATTTAGTTTGCGTACCCCCTTCCGTCACCTCACGTACCCCTGTTTGAGAACCACTGGGCTAAATGAATAAATGTAAATGTGTAAGTTATTCAACCTGAGGTTGAGGATACCATTAGGGATATGAGATCCTCTTCCTGTGCCGTCGACCCCTTTCCTACACCTCTGGTGAAGGCAAATATTTCTGTCATCAGCTCCTTATCACCATGGTAATACACCAATCCCTTCAGGATGGCCATGTACTGTCTGCCCTAAAAACAGCCATAATTAGGCCACTACTTAAGAAACCCACCCTTGCAAAAACCCTTGCTAACTATAGACCTATCCAACCTTCCATTTCTCTCTAAGGTTCTGGAGAAAGTTGCCAGCCACCTTCAAGATAACCTCAAACACAACAACATTTTTGAAAATTTTCAGTCGGGTGCCTGTTCCACTCACAGCACAGAAACAGCACTAGTGATAGTCACAAATGACCTGCTAATTACATCTAATGCTGGTTCACCATCACTTCTTGTTCTTCTTGGATCTTTCTGCAGTGTTCAACACTGTTTATCATGGTATACTTCTCAACTGGCTACATAACTCCATTGGACTTAAAGGTCCCATATTGTCAAAATCGAAATTTCCTGGCTTTTTTCATTATAACTGAGGTCTAGGGGCTATGTAACTACCATATAAGTTTCAAAACAGTCAATCCACAGTAAACTGCACACAGCCTGATTAAAGTAGCTGTTCCTTTTCACGAGCCGCTGTGACTTCCGTAAAAACGTGACGTCCGATCTACTCAGTCACCGCCTTCTCACCACCCAGAACACCAACCACCGTCCCACCCTCCTTTTGTCAAACCCCGACAACATCGCGTCCATTCCATTGCTATGCAACAACAACACGGAAACGAGAAGTCAAGAAAACCCTGTTCAGTCAATAGATGGATACATGGATAATGTGTCCCATGATTTTCCGGAATTGGAATTTGGTTCGTTCACAGTTGTTTTCCGGAATCTGTGCATGCTTTACACACAACCCATAAAGACATGTGACATTTGGATGTGAGATGTAATGCGACGCGTACATTTCACTAAACTTAAACTAACCTGACAAACAATCTGTGCTTCAGTGCTGATAGTGAGGAGCTCCCTGATCGCTGCTTCATTCCACTTTGCACATATTTTTTCCGTTGTGAAGAGTCGCAGGGTAACGTGCATCATCACTACAACACTGCCTTTATGGCATTTGGTTCTGGCTTTTGTTCACACACAGATTTTCTGGAATCAGCACGCATTGTGAAAGGGGCTACGTTGCAGTTACGTAGCTACTGCATTTGCTGTTTGAAAAAGAAAGAAACATTAATGATTATTCAGAAATATCCTGTTGAGTACCATCAAGCCACAGCAGGCTAGACTCTGGGCTAGGCTACAGCATACATGACAGTAGTTACTTGTGGTTGGCCTGGCTGTGCGTCACTCAGAAAACAACAGGCCAATCAGAAGAGAGGCTCATGAATATTAATTAGACGGGCCAAAATCGACCTTCCACAGGTATCAGTACTCAGACCTATTTTATTTATTCTCTACATGCTTCCACTTGTCAAAGTTGATTCAAAGTCTGATGAGAGTGCGTAAACATTAACACCAATACTTCAATCATTACACTGCCTTCCCATCTCCGCCAGGATCAAATACATACTGTCCTTTCTAATACATCAGTGCATTCTTGGCAAATGCTTCGATTTACCTTAAAGAACTCCTTACTCCACAGATCTCAGCACATTCTCTTTGCTCCACAAACACTCGTCTCCTTCCCCCTATAAGACCCGGACCACTGGGGACCTAGCCATTTGTGCTGACGCCCCTCGCCTGTGTAATGCCCCCCCCCCCCCCCTGAACATTTGAGGGCTCCACAAATGACTGATGCTTTTAAAAGAGGTCTAAAAACTTACCTTTTTAAAAAATCGTTTAATGTTTAAATTCTGTTTAATTTTAGCTAGTAGATGGACTTATTTTTTTTATTTATTTACTTGTTTTATTGTTGTTACATTTTCTGTAGCACTTTGAGATTTTATTTAAAATGTATGATGAGTTATAAATCAAATGTATTATTATTATTATTATCATCATTATCATTACCTCAGTTTCCTTTGCTATCAGAACAGAAAAATGTTTCTGAGGTGGGTCTTGAACCCTGGTCTCTCAATCAGAGAATACAGCTTATCTACCTCTGGTCTAGCAGAAAAAAATAAACCAGTAGGCTTGGATAATACAAAACAGACAGTCTTTACTTGGTCTCAGTCTTCAAACATAAAAAGGGCAGTCATAGCTTTGCAAAACAAAGACATAAATTAGACAAATAACAACAGCAAGACATTTTTTAAATACTGAAAAAAATGTCAGGGCATGTCAAAACTTCCTCAAGGCCCCAAAACCCTTTCAGAGCTCAGAGGGTTAAAGGACCTGTCCCCTAAAAATGGTTTATTTTTAGACACAGGGTCAGAATGAATGTTCATTTTTACATACACACACACTGCAGTCATAAAAATACAGTTATTTCATAGGTAAGGCAGTGTATTGTAAGACCACCATGACATATTTCATTATTTGTCGCATAAAAACCCTTATAATTCTTAACATATGAAATCATTATTATTGTGACTTAAGTCATTATGACAGACAACTCATAGTTTAGAAAATATTGATTTAACAAATTAAAAACATATTTTATAAATGAAAAACCTAAAACAAATGGTTTTTGTTTTCTGTGCAATTAATCCATAATCAAATGCAATGAATAGATAACCAAATTCATATGCAGTTATTTTTTATTATCGGTTTTAACAATTAAGCCATACATAGATTACATATTTGGTGATATGGAAACAGTAGCCTAAACACGGCATCAATGCATCATTAAAAAAACAACTTAGAGATTGAAAACTGTTACATTTAAATGGTTGACTCTTCAAATTAAGTGACTTATGCTGAAAGGTGCTGCCACAGAAATGCTAATATCTTCTTCCATGCATTCTCTTGTGCATATGCGTGTGGTTGAGTCTTTCCACCCCATAGCACGACACCTGCAGCAATAATTAACAACACATATTCACATGCAAAACACAAATAAAGTCTAAACATAAAAGTAGAATTGACATTGTGTAGGCTTATAACAACAGTCAGTAGATCAACAGTAGATCATGCATTCATACTTTTCTTCTTTGTCCACGGTTGGTAAAAATTAGTTGCACGGAAGTGAGGTGAGTACGGAGGTTCAATAAGATGACCTGCATCAGCATATGTCAGGTTTTGCAACAAGCCCAGATTTCCTGCTTTCTCCATCATCCTCTCCATCTGGATTTAAAAGGTCAAGTCAATATTCACTTGCATTCTCAGACTTCCACGTCTTTTATTTAATTAAATTTTATGGGTTTTATTATTTATTTATTTTTTGAATCTCTCAACATTTTACAGCAGTAGCCAGGCGGTGAAGACAAGAAAAAAAAAAATTACAGTGTCTACCTGTGACGTCATTTGCAATCGACACAAATTTTGACTTAGTACTACAGGGTCTTGTAAGTCATCTGTAGGAGAAAAGACAAGACCCGCAAATTCATCTTTGTCCATTAAGCTACGTGCAATTTAAAGCATTGCATTCTGGGTTCATTGTATGGTGGCATTTTAGTGCTACATTAAAAAAGATAAGATTACGAGATCAAAGTCGTAATATTTTGAGAATGAAGTCGAAATTACGAGAATAAGGTAAAAATCCTATGAGAATAAAGTTGAAATAGAATCAAGTCTAATTTATTTGTTTATTCTCGTAATAGCCCCTCCTTAAAAAGTCTGGTCTAGACCCAGCAGACCTAAATAATTTTCGGCCAATATCTAAGCTACCATTCTTATCTAAAATTCTAGAGAAGATTGTTCTTGGCCAGCTAAATTCCTTTTTAACAAAAAATGAAGTCCTTGATACATTTCAATCTGGTTTCAGAACACGCCATAGCACTGAATCAGCGCTTCTTAAAGTATCGAATGATCTTTTGTTAAAGGAGAACTCCGGTGTGATATTGACCTAAAGTGGTTTGAATCATTATACCGAGTGTAAACGTACCTTGCATATCTCATCTGGGTTCTGCATTCCGAAATCTGGGGTCAGTTAGCCGATGCTGACAGCAGGTTGTCAATGAGAGTCAATGGGGCATCGAAGAAGCCATGTAAATAAATCACTGTTTTACGCCATTTAGGAGGCACAAAGTAGCTCCACACTTCATTGGTAGACTTCCAAGGGCCCTGACATTTAAAACGAGACATTGAGAACCCAGAAAAAGCACCGGTAGTTTATTTACAAGAAGCTTTATACAGACAGTACCTGCAATGAATTTCCCGGCCGCCGCCATTTTGAATGTAGTCACGTTAAGTCGAGTGTCGAGCAGGATCGGAAGGAAACTACAACCTGATAAGTCACGTGAGTCCTCGCGTTTGTTTTGGACTGGAGTGAAGACAGTTGGCAATTGCAAGGATGTCAGACGATGAAACTACTGAGTTTTATGAAGATGAGGATGAAGCATTTGAGTTTGATGGGCGTCCTTATTTATTTGAGCCTGAATATACGGAGGAAGAGCTCCGTGAACGCCGTGAAAGGAGAGAGATTGAGAGACAGCGTGCGGAGGAAGCAGCTGCAGGCAGAGCCACAACACAGCCTCGTATCACGGGGAAATGGTGGTGTTTCTGCCGGTGCTGTGAGATAATGCCTACTGACATGGAGTGTTTTTGTTGCAAAGAGTGGGAAGTTTTGCACCATCGCACTCAAGATGCACGCTGCGTGACATTAGCGCAAGGCTTTTCTTCCCTTCTGGACTTGTGGGTATTGGAAGCCTTTTTCCATGTCCCAAAAATAAACTGGACACGAAGACCCACGCCGGAGGGACCAGATGGACATTTATCTACTGAGTAAGTACTCTGCACACGTGGGTTTTATTGCTTTTGATCAATCCAATAGTTACTATATTTGTAGTTTAAATTGGCGGCTAAGTTACTTGATTATGATAATGACATATATTATATAACAATGAAAATGACCGAAGTGTATTCACCTTTTCTTGCCTCTCCCTCCCCTACTTTCCCCTACCCCTAGACAGTGCAGACTTGTGGCCTACCGGGTTTTCCTCGAGTGGGTGCTTCAAGGAGAGAAACTAGGACAAGGGGAAAGAAAAGTTCTGCCAAGCTGTGTGGTTACAGCAATAAGAAATAAATACCCCTCTACCAGTGGAGTATACCATGGATTCCAGGAGGCAGAAGATGCTTCCAGGATCATCTAGTTACCAATTACTGAAATTTGTTACTTTGTTGATATTATTTGTATTGCAATGTGAAAGGGTAATATAAATATTGTTAATATTTATTTGAAATAACAACAATATAAAGTCAACACATTTTGCTTGTTTTTATTTCAAACTACAATAGTTATTGATATTTACAGACAAACAACAAAGACATAGACCACACATAGAACATGAAGTAAACACAAAAGGAAAAACAAACTGTGTACATTATTAATAAAAATATACAAAGAAAAATATATACGAAAAAGAACAAAAGAAATGTCACAAAAGTTGCTTGAAGCGCGACAGCCTTTGGGCCACCAACTCAGACGGGTCTGGCCTCGGCACTGGTGCGATATTTTGCAGCAACCTTCTTGGGCGAGGTGAAGGACGGGGCCAAGGTTCCAGGCTTTTCTCCTCCCTCATTTTCAAGACGTCCTCCATCAAGTCTTTTCGAAATTCCTCAGAGGTGGGCTCATACACCGGCTTAGCCACCCACTGCTGTGTTGTCTGTGTTGTTTGTGTCTGGAGATCTAATGGCGCTCCCCAGTGGGCGACGTTGCGGAGTGCTCCGAGTCAAGTTACTCTTATATTTTCTATTTTTAATAAATCTTCTGTGTCAAGTCAAGACACATACAGCTAAAGTTTTCTATGATCGGGCGACCTTATTAAAACTGAAAGAGAGCAGTAATTTTGGACTTTTCGATTTAATCTCGCTGGAACCCTACCCGGAGCTAATATGCTACGCTAATCAAACACTAGGCCAGCCCGAGGCAGGGGACTCTCCCGAGAACAACAAGCCGAAGCGGAGACGCGGTAGGCGGGGAGGAGCTAACCGAAGGCTCCGGCGCTTGGCTAGAAATGGAAGGCTAACCCTCCCGATCATATTGTTTGCAAACGTTCAGTCTCTGGATAATAAGATGGACGAGCTCCACGCTCGGATTTCCATGCAGAAGGAATTTCAGGAGTGCTCCATACTGTGTTTTTGTGAAACCTGGCTGGGGGAGAGGACACCCGATGCGGTATTAACACCAGACGGCTACACGGTCTTCCGAGCGGACCGAAGCGCTGAGGACAGCGGTAAGACTCGTGGCGGAGGAACGGCTGCCCTAGTCAAGAAATCGTGGTGTACTGACTGTAAGATCACGTCAAAATCCTGTTCTGAAAATGTGGAGTTCCTAACCCTGAAGCTAAGGCCATTTTATTTGCCCAGAGAATTGCAGTGTATCATTGTGAGTGTCGTGTATATCCCCCCCTCCGCTAAGGAGGAGGCTGCACTGAAGGAGCTACATGATATGATCAGTGAACACGAAAATAAATACCCAAATGCTGCTGTAATTATTCTAGGAGATTTCAATCATTGTAATCTCCGAAAAAACATGCCTAAACTGCATCAGTTTGTTACCTTCCCCACTAGAGGAAATAAAATACTGGACCAATGTTACAGCAACATCAAAAACGCTTTTTCAGCTGAACCACAATCTCATTTTGGAAAGTCTGATCACCTGGTAATCCGGTTAAAACCTACCTACAACAAAAGGCTTCAGACAAATCCAGTTACAGTCAGGACCATTAACACCTGGACTGATGGCGCAAAAGCCAGCCTGGAGGGCTGCTTTGAGGCTACAGACTGGAACATTTTCAAAGAGGCCACCAATGACATCCATGAATACACAGAGACAGTGAGTGGCTACATTAGTTGGTGTATGTCCATATGTGCCCCTCCAAAGACTGTGCGTAGGTTCCCCAACCAAAAACCCTGGTTTAACAGGGATATTAAACAGAAGATCAGAGAGAGGAGGGAGGCCTTCAAAGCAGGAGATCATATGGAATATAAGAGAGCCCGTTATGAGCTGCAGAAGACCATCAAAGTAGCAAAAAGGGCCCACTCACAAAAACTTGAAGGTTATTACCTCAACCAAAACACGCGCAGCATGTGGCAGGGAATTCAAGCAATCACTAATTATAGAGGAACCACGACAGCCACTGACCCCCGAAACACCACCCTCCTAGACTGCCTTAACACCTTCTATGCCAGGTTTGACAGGCTGAATACAGCAAACACACCCTCAAAGACCCCCTGCCACCCCACGGACACTGCCTTCCAGGTGACACACACACAGGTCCTAAAAGCACTGAAGAAGGTGAACCCCTACAAAGCTGCGGGACCTGATGGAATCCCCCCCAGAGTCTTAAAGGCCTGTGGGGAACAACTAGCTGGTGTGTATACTGACATTTTTAATATGTCACTATCCCAGGCAATAGTCCCTCGTATTTTTAAATACTCCACCATCATACCAGTCCTCAAAAAATCGGACACATCTGCCCTGAATGACTTCAGGCCAGTGGCACTCACACCAGTAGTCATGAAGTGTTTAGAAAAACTGGTTCTTACACACATTAACCACATGGTCCCGGACACTATAGACCCCCTTCAGTTTGCATATCGTACCAACCGTTCAGTGGATGATGCAACAGCAATAGCCCTGCACCATACTTTGCAACACCTGGAAAGTAGCAGAACGTATGTCAGGATGCTTTTCCTAGACTACAGTTCTGCTTTTAACACCATACGCCCGGGCAAGCTGATCAAGAAGCTGACAGACCTCGGCATTACGACTCCCACCTGCAATTGGATTCTGGACTTTCTAACAGACAGACCACAAGTGGTGAGAATGGGAGGACTTGTGTCTGATGAGCTCACAATCAGCACAGGATCACCACAAGGCTGCTGCCTCAGCCCCAAACTCTTTACCCTGTACACTTATGACTGTGTCTCCACCCAGGATAACTCCATCGTCATCAAATATGCTGACGACACCACCATCCTAGGGCTCATCACGGGGGGGGGGACGAGTCTGGGTACAGGACTCTGGTAAACAATGTTCTTGTCTATGGAGAGGAAAATGACCTTATCCTCAACACAGACAAGACCAAAGAAATAATACTGGACTTCAGGAAGAACCCTCCTCTCCTGCAGCCTCTTATCATCAAAGGGACTGAGGTTGAGAGGGTCGATAGCCACAGATTCCTGGGACTGCGGATCTCATCAGATCTGAGCTGGATTCTCAACACCACAGCCACTGTGAAAAAAGCCCAGAAAAGGCTCTATTTCATTCGGCTGCTCAGGAAAGCTGGTCTGAGCCATCGTCCTCTCACCCAAGCCTACAGAGGACTGATAGAAAGCATCCTCACTGCAGGCATTACAGTCTGGTATGGAAATACAACACAGGCAGAGAGAAAGGCACTGCAAAGAGTCGTAAAGACTGCAGAGAGGATTCTAGGGACAAAACTTCCTTCCATGGATTCTCTGTACACACAGCGTTGTCGGAAAAGAGCAGAGGGTATTATCAAGGACTCACTCCATCCAGCTCACTCTCTGTTCAGACACAAAAACTGTAAGTACAACCTGAGACACAAAAGAGCGGATAGCATCATCACACGCAGAAAGAGGTTCTTCAATAGTTTTTTCCCTGCCACAGTCAGACTCTTGGCTGAACAAAAATATTAAACATTTAAAACAATACCACACTTGTGAAACATAAGAAAATGTGCAATAATATTCTCTCTATGTGCAATAATACTCCTAATTATGTGCAATATTGTTTAAACATGACTCGGAGAGCTCTGCATTAGAATTCCAATGTACACGGAACTGGCGGTTTTATGTGTAAATGGCAAATAAAAAATCTTGAATCTTGAAAATCTTGTTTTTATTTCAAACTACAATAGTTATTGATATTTACAGACAAATAACAAAGACATAGACCACACATAGAACATGAAGTAAACACAAAAGGAAAAACAAACTGTGTACATTATTAATAAAAATATACAAAGAAAAATATATACGAAAAAGAACAAAAGAAATGTCACAAAAGTTGCTTGAAGCGCGACAGCCTTTGGGCCACCAACTCAGACGGGTCTGGCCTCGGCACTGGTGCGATATTTTGCAGCAACCTTCTTGGGCGAGGTGAAGGACGAGGCCAAGGTTCCAGGCTTTTCTCCTCCCTCATTTTCAAGACGTCCTCCATCAAGTCTTTTCGAAATTCCTCAGAGGTGGGCTCATACACCGGCTTAGCCACCCACTGCTGTGTTGTCTTTGTGTACACGTACTTGTACTGCGGCTTTCCTATCCCACAGACAAAAGTAAAAATAAGTTGTTGATTATGTAGGCTACTATAACTATGTTTAGCTATGTGTGTCATGGTAAAATAAGTCCGAAATCAAGTTCGTTATTCTACTAATTACTGTACTGTTCAGAACACACAAAAATTTGAGGCAAAGCCGTTTCCTTACCATCAAGTGTTTTTTGTTTCCTTCCAATATTCATATTGTGATCTATGATGGCCAACTCTGTGCGAGCTCTCATCAAGTCGTAAGCAAAGTGAAGTCGCTTTGGCGCATACTTCAGGGTTACAAATGACAACAGTGTGACTAGATAATAAACAGCTGTTCGCATCCTCTTTAAATAAAACGATAATGCAATTATAAGAAACTAATTTCAATGATTTGATGCATACCAGTGTGCTTGAACAGAGCCATCTGTCTCAGGTCACGCAGGAGAGTTTTTTCCTCAACTAACTCTTTCAGAGCACGGAAAGCTGGGGAGTCATGTTCCAGCCACCTTTTTTTCTCTTGATCCTCCTCTGAGAGAGGTGGATGAGCACATTGGTACTCCCGCCCATTCTCTTCCCATCTGTGGATGCCACGAATATGGTGAAGTATAGATGTCCACCGTCGCACACACTCCTGAAAAATGACATAAAACACAACCCTTAGAAATCATGGAGAACATACTTATGTGAAAGTCCACGTGTTAACCATGTCTTGGGCCATTCATTTTTAAACTGTAAATATTATTCCTAATGTAGGTCATAAAATAATGAATCATAACTTCAAGGTTACCTGTTCATCACCATGACTGGAACTGCATGACCAGTATAAGTGATTGCTGATAGACCTCAGCCATGGTCGAAGCTCTCTGCAATTTTTTTTGTTAGACACAGACACCAGTTTCTTCTTGAGACCTATGGAGAGTCCAAAAACAACATAACAACATGAGGTTCCATTTCACCAGCAACTACCAGTCACACACGTGTGAATATGTAGATATCTTGTAAATATGATGCATACTCTTGTTCACATGCCATGGATCATATTCGTGACGAATGTTGCCATAGCCTTCCCTCATTAGTTTCCTTATTGATGGCGATCTGTCGGTCACAATCACCCCAATGTCCAGCCCGAGATCGAGGAGGTGATTTAGGCCTCTCTGAAAGCCCATTGCCTCCATTGCCACAGAACTCGATGCTTCTGTAACCTAGTAACATAGTAAGAATACCAGTTTGTTATTTCACAGGGCATGTGCATGTGCATAGTCCCAGCTCATTGTCTTGAAGGCAACAGTACATCATAGACAGTGCATCACCACACATTTCCAGTTTTTGTCCTGCAGCAGAAAGTTGAGAAATCCTCTCCAGAATTTTTTGTTGCTGTCCCTTGTATGCATGATTTGTCACAGGGATGAGGTATTTGGATTGAATGGCATAAAACTGAGATTTGCTAGGTAGCTGCAGGTTGATTAGCTTTGCCCATTCTTTGATGTCCGAGTAGGTGGCTCCGGTGAAAAATGTTGCAGCACATGACAAGAGGTTGTTGCAGCCCATTTTCCTTTGGTCGGTGCATGATGCCCATTCCCCGGTGTGTCCCTTCAAACACGTCCAGTGTATTATGATCTGGCTGGCATGTGTGGCTACTCGTTTCTCCTCGATGGCCAAACCACACTGAGAGCATATTCTAAAAAGCTCCATTAGCTTGGCCTCATCGACTATCCACTTTCTTCCTGCCCATCCATTTGTGCTGCCAGAGCTGGACACAGAGCCAGAGCTTGGGCTGGATGAGGTGGTGTCACTCAGGGGCACAAAACTGAGGTCTTTACGGTCCAAATCCATTTCCCCAAAGCTAATGCTCATATCTCGCACAGATGTGTCTAAAGCACCTGCAGCACCTTCCTCTACATCTTCCTGTTGATCAAAAGCCAGATGAATAATTTCGGTGTTGGAAAGGATTACACATTTACTTGTGAATGGAGCATCAGTTTAGCACATTATCACCAAAACCATATTTGAAATTAAAAATTCAACTCACTGATTGTGTCACACCACTGGCTTCCCTCGAGGGACTCGACAATGAGGGGGGTGTTTCAGTCCTTACCTTCAAATTGATAAAAAAAATAATAATACACATAGATACTTCAATGGTGACCAAGGTGTTACAGACATTACAGTGAATTGTGAACACCGGCTGACTGTCAACACTATATGTGACTTACCTGTGGGTATTGCCATGACGCAGGTCGTGCAGTGTATTGTCCAGATGATGATGGCCTAGTTCGTTGCCTTACTGATGGCTGTTTGGGGCTTGAAATTGTAAAACTGAGGCCAGTGGACCAAACAGACCTACTATGTTTGTGGGGTTTTTTAGGCGTGGACTGGGGGACAGCAGCCATTTCAGAGGGATACACTGCTGGGTTCTCAGAGGCACTGGCCTAAGAAAATACACACACAATCTATTTATTCATTAGTTTAGGACATAGATCAATAAATAAATAAATAAAAACTCAGATGCACACAGTAGCACATCTGTTCTGCAAACGATACAAAGTGGCCACCCCTCTGTCCATTGACTACCTACCTACTCTAACTACCTGGAAAGTTCTTACACTTCAAACTGTGAGAAATGTAGCTACTTCAACCCCACCCCCCTCAAATATTTTAGACCATTAGGACTAACAATGCAACTGAATGCAGCATAGCAAACCCATCCCCCAAACACCTTTGCAAACCCCAATCATGGTCAGTCAGGTTAGCTTACACGGCACGTTCTATATTGTACTTATCAAAAATATCAGAACAAGCCCCACCTCATCCGTCCCTCTCCAGCAACTTTTCCCCCATGTCTGAATAGTAAATATAGCATAATCTGTCTCATTTCTCTTTTCTGAATACAAAGCTATGTGAATTGTTAGCAAACACAATGTCCATTGCTGCACAGGAATTATAAATGATAACATGGTTCACACAAGTTACAGTCTAATAACCAAATAAATTCATACCTCCGGTGAACGTTGTGTCGCTTTCGGGATGGCACTTTTCTTCAGACGCATTTGTTGTCGAGGCTTAGAGTCACTTATAATGAAGTCGTCTGGATCAAAATGTGTACTACATACACGGTAATCCTTCTGTTTTAGTATGTGGATAGGTGTCTCGACATCGACTTGCAAAACAACAAGCCACTGCTTGCAAGTTGACTCGTGTAGAGGTAGCCTGTGAAAACTTAACGGAACATAGCTTTTCATCACATTGCCGCAACCTGGAAAAGCACAAACGCGAACCATTCTGTCTTCTCTAACTTTTCTCTTCACCTTCATAATGCCAGCTGAATTTGCAGTCAGTATAGGCTATGCCCGGCTACTCCTTCATGTCTTCACGTGACTTATCAGGTTGTAGTTTCCTTCCGATCCTGCTCGACACTCGACTTAACGTGACTACATTCAAAATGGCGGCGGCCGGGAAATTCATTGCAGGTACTGTCTGTATAAAGCTTCTTGTAAATAAACTACCGGTGCTTTTTTTGGGTTCTCAATGTCTCGTTTTAAATGTCAGGGCCCTTGGAAGTCTACCAATGAAGTGTGGAGCTACTTTGTGCCTCCTAAATGGCGTAAAACAGTGATTTATTTACATGGCTTCTCCGATGCCCCATTGACTCTCATTGACAACCTGCTGTCAGCATCGGCTAACTGACCCCAGATTTCGGAATGCAGGACACAAACCCAGATGAGATATGCAAGGTACGTTTACACTCGGTATAATGATTCAAACCACTTTAGGTCAATATCACACCGGAGTTCTCCTTTAAGTGTTGATGCTGGTAGCAATGCTGCTTTGGTTCTGTTAGATCTTAGCTCAGCATTTGATACAATCGATCACACTATTCTGATTGAACGTTTAAAATATTATGTGGGCATCCAAGGAACTGCTCTAAGTTGGTTTACCTCCTATCTTCAAAATGGAACTTTTTCTGTTAAAATTGGAAATTTTTCATCAAAAATAGCGTCTATTTCATGTGGGGACCCTCAAGGCTCCATTTTAGGACCAGTACTATTCTCATTATATATGCTCCCTCTTAGCTCCATATTTAAGAAATACAATATCTCATACCATTTTTATGCAGACGACACTCAGATGTATTTGCCCATAAAGTCAGGAGATGATACATGTGTTAAATCACTCATTGAATGTTTAAACGATATTAAATGCTGGATGAATACAAACTTTCTTCAGTTAAATGAAAAAAAGACAGAAATAATTTTATTTGGCCCGATTAACTATGCAAAAAAGATAGCAACAAGTCTGGGTCCGTTGTCATCCAATTTGCATACCCACGTTAAAAATTTGGGTTTTATTTTTGACACAGAGTTAAAATTTGAGAGACAAATTAAGTCAGTTGTAAAGAGTAGCTTTTTTCAACTGCGAAATATTGCTAAACTCAAATCTGTCTTATCTTTCAGTGATCTGGAGAAAGTAATTCATGTTTTTATATCCTCACGCCTTGATTATTGCAATGCTTTATACCTGGGTTTAAGTCAGTCTTCACTGTCACATCTCCAGCGGGTACAAAATGCTGCAGCAAGGCTGCTGACGAACACAAGAAAGAGGGATCATATATCCCCCATTCTGGCCTCTCTACACTGGCTACCTGTTCACTGCAGAATAAAATATAAGGTGCTTTTGTATACTTTTAAGGCCTTTCATGGACTGGCACCAAAATATATTTCTGAACTTATAAATTTTCATCATCCACAGAGATCTTTAAGATCTCAAGACCAGCTGCTCCTTGAAATTCCTCGGTCACGTCTAAAAACCAAAGGAGATCGTGCCTTCTCCGTGGCTGCTCCAAAGTTGTAGAATGCATTACCAGCATCTGTCAGACTGTCTACCTCTGTTAGCATGTTTAAAATCCGTCTTAAGACTTATCTGTTTGACAAGGCTTTTACGGCTGAGTAAGGACTATTGATTAGAATTAGATGCGTTTAGTTTGGATCTACTTCTATCTGCTTTTCTATATTTTTATTTTGTCGAATTTTGTATTATATTCTGTTTTATCTTATTTTATTGTGCTTAATCTGTGTTTCTATATTATTATTATTATCTATATCTGTGTTTTTATTGTGTTTATAGTGTTGTACAGCACTTTGGTACACGCTGTGTTTTTTAAGGTGCTTAACAAATAAATTTTGATTTGATTTGATTTTAATATTTCGACTTCATTCTCAAAATATTACGACTTTAATCTTGTAAATAAATTTCTTTTAACATGGCACTAAAACATTGTCGTACGTCTGCTTGTCTGTACGGAGTTGGTCTTTTTAATATCACTTAATGCATTTCTTAATGCGCGTTCATATCTGCTGGTCTGTATATAGTTTGTGTCAACAATAAGATTTATCCTGAATTTAGTCATCTTAGTCTGTTATGCCACATTAAGCATTTTGCTGTATTGGAGGAAAAGTAAGTTTGCACATTGTGTTCATGGCCATATACTTGCCTTGAAGTACATAAAATAATAAACTATGTCAAATTTGATATTTTATTGGCACTCAATGTATCTTGATATATTAAGCCATATTAAGTCTTTATGGTTTTCTACAGGAGGAAAATGCCACAGATTTGCGGGTCTTGTCTTTTTCTTCTACAGATGACTTGTTATAGTACTAAATTAGTTCTAATCATTTAACCACCACAGCTTTTTGTATCCATAGGCACAAAGCATGATTCATAACGACTCCAAGTGACACCGCAGATATTATGATTAAAAATGATGAGGCTATACATTTTTTCCCACTTTGATTAACTTACTCTGATGAAGTGTTCACTACAAAACTAGTAATGTATGCAAGCAGTAAATAGGGTAAAGTTTGATTTTATGCAGACATTAATAAGCTTTTGAAGTTTGCTGTGTTTAAGTCACAGTAGACAGTAATGTTTTGCAATAAGCTTACTGAAAACTGAAAAAAATATAACTCACATCTTTAGCCGATTCCACTGCAGGACATATCTGATCATCATCACCATTCAGCAACAGAAGTGGACACTTTATTCTACCAACCTGTGTGATTTTAAAGAAATTGGCATTACAGGGAAATACAGGATTAAAAATAGATCAAAACAAGCCAAAACTTTAATATTAACTCACATCAACTTTGAAACTTTGATGGGAAACTGATAAAATGAGATCTCTGTAGATAACCTGGTTGTCCTCATTCAAACGTAGCTTATCTGCATGTCTGGAATTAATATTTGTAACAGGTTTATTTGTACAGTGAGAGACAAAATAACAACAACAAAAAAATCCAGAAAAACGCATTTCAAAAAAGTCATCAATTGATTTGCATTCTATTGAGTGAAATAAGTATTTGACCCCTTCACAAAACATGACTTAGTACTTGGTGGCAAAACCCCTGTTGCCAATCACAGAAGTCAGACGTTTCTTGTAGTTGGCGACCAGGTTTTCTGTTCTCATGGTTTCTATGTCTTACTTTTGCATCTTCTTGAAGAATTCAGAGAAGGATTTATCAAAAGGCATCAGATGACTTCCACTAATGCATACACAACACTGGGGCTACACAATAAAAAAGACACACCAAAATCTTAAATGTAATGTCTGCATTTAAAATTTCGTATCCATTTAAAATGTAGATTCATGGGTTTAGTCTAAGTAAACCTTAATGACTTTGGAGTAGGCCACCATACTGAGTGTAACGATACCTCCCAAGCTTAGCCCAAGCACAGCCAAATGATCCTTCTGCACCATTGGATGATACTTCAGGATCTGGTATGCTTTCTACAGGAAACATGTATACATCAACATTAAGACAATATGTAAAGGTTATACAGTGATCTCACAGCACAACCCAAGGTCCAGGTTGGCATACAATCATACCAAATAGATTCTGTGTTTTGAGTGAAGGGAACAATGTCTCTCTCTCTCTCTCTCTCTCTCTCTCTCTCTCTCTCTCTCTCTCTCTCTCTCTCTCTCTCTCTCTCTCTCTGAGGATTGTGGGTAGCGGCGAGAGTGTTTGCATCAGAGCACGTTGTTTTTTCGGCGTTCCCTGTTTGTGTGTTTTATTAATTTCTCCTTAATTGTAAACTGTTTTTTAGGTAAAATTTTCAAATTAACTTCAGAGCACTGACTACGGTCAGCGCAATTTGCGCGCAGGTATGGCGTTAGGCAGTAATTTTTCACGTTTGACCCTCGACCATGGTTGCAAGTGTATATCGGATGATTCCATGTCAATTGAAGACGTACTGATAGCGATCAGCGAACAGGTCGGTGGTTTAAATATTAAATCTGCCTCAAGGATGAACAGAGCACTTGTTATATTTCTTAAAGAAGTTTCAATGGTTGATGAACTGTTAGAGAAAGGACTTGTTGTGAATGATACATTTTTACCGGTATTGCCTTTGTCAAATCCTTCTAAGAAAGTTGTGCTTTCAAATGTACCACCGTTCATAAAAGAAGGAACTTTGAAAGAAATTATTGAACGGTACGGAAAATTAACTGCTCCGATTAAGATGATTCCGTTGGGTCTTAAAAATCCAAACTTTAAGCATGTCATGTCTTTCTGACGTTTTACGTATATGATACCCAATTCGCAAAATGAGCCGCTTAATCTGGTGCTTAAAATAGCAGTAGAGGGTAAAGATTATACAATCTTTATCACTTCAGATAATATGCGGTGTTTTTTGTGTGGTGAACATGGACACCAGAAACAGACATGTCCCAAACAACAGAGCGTTAACATTTTGGCAGGTTCACAAACAACTCCCCCAAAAAAATTCATGAAATAATGCGCCCGTTCAGGGAAATAATGCTGGCGTTGAAGAAAAGAACGCGGCTGTTCACAAAGTGATTGATGAAGTTGTTGAGAGAAATGTAGAGATAAACAACGTAAACACTGGAGATGGCACAGTAGATGGCGCTACAAGTGCTAATGCTGCAGGGGGAAAAAATGAAAGTATAGAAGCACAAAAAGTACTTTTTCAGTCTAAAAACAGAGACGAAGATCTGATGGAGTATGTAGAAACAAATGATAAAAATGATGATAAATCAGACGAAGTAAATGAAAATTGTAGTCAGTCATCTACAGCCGGCCCTAGTGCTGCCAGGTCTGATAGTGATTCTGATGAATGTGAGAGTGTAGGGAGTTTTTTAGAAATAGGAGACACTGATTCTCAAACAGGCATCAGAATTGAGTGGCTGTGAAACAAAAGTATACTCTACAAGAGAGATTAGTGCTTTTCTTGATGAAACTAAAGGTGTACGGAATCCACAATTTGATTTGTTTTTTCCAGTTTTAAGAAAATTTTTAGCATCTTGTAGAGATGTGATGATAAATGCAACAGTTGAGGAGTTTAGTAGAAAAAAAGCATTCGCCTTAAAAAAATAATTACCAAAGTAAAGAAGATGATTCATCAAGATACGATAAAAAAGTAGCCGTTAAGAGTTTGGAAAAAGACAGAGTTGTGAGAAATCACCTGCTGCATTAAGATATTATGACATCCTTAAATACCGGATCTCTAAATGTAAATGGATGTCGTAATAAAGAAAAGAGAAGTGCACTTTTTAAATTTTTAGCTTTTTAAAAAGTCAAGTGTGACATTCTTGCAAGAAACACACACAGATGTATTTAACCAGGCAGAATGGCTAAGTGAATGGAAAGGACAGGCTTTTCTTAGCCATGGTTCCAGTGGAAGTGCAGGAGTAGCTGTTCTCATATCGGAAAGTGTTCAGGGTAACGCTTCCAATCTGATAGAAATTATTCCTGGAAGAATGCAGCGGGTGGATGTTATTTTACAAGGTCTATCTTTTTCCTTTATTAATGTATATGCTCCTAATGTTGGGCACGAACGAGTTTTATTTTTTAAGACATTACAGGATGCAATGATTGATATTCCTCGTAATAACTTGATTATTGTGGCTGGAGATTTTAATTGTACTCTTGATCATATAGTTGATAGGAATCATGACAAACCGCATCCTAATTCCGCTGAAGCTCTTAAGAAAGTAGTAACTTTTTATTCCCTTGTAGATGTGTGGAGAGAATCTTTCCCCAAAAGTAGGCAGTACACATGGTTGAAAGTGAATTCCAATACAATATCGGGTGCTAGATTAGATCGAATATATGTTCAGCGATGTCAAAGAGGAAACGTTTTTGATAGAAAAATTGTTCCTACTCCAATTTCTGACCATTTCTATGTCTCTGTTATAGTTACAACATCGAGTAATACCTTTAAATCTTATTGGCATTTTAATAACACACTGTTGCGAGATCGCACGTTTGTATATCTATTTGATTTCTTTTGGAGAGCTTGGAGAGAAGTCAGTGGTGGGACATTGGGAAAATCCATATTCAGTCTTTTTGCCAACAGTACGTAAAAAATAATACAAAAGAGATTCAGAAGAAAATCGAACAGTTGGAACAAGAAATTATGAGATTGAATAGCTCCATAAGAGAAAGCGGTGGAACAAGTGTGGATTTGCTTGAACAATATAATTTTCTCCTGAAAAATTTGCATGAAGAAAGAGATCAAGGAACAATAGTACGAAAAAGATTCACTCAGCTTAACAACATGGACTCTTCAACATCATTTTTTTTTTTTTTTTTTTTGCTTTGGAGAAAAAGGTTCGAGAGAAGAAGTTAATTAGTCATCTTAAATTATCTGATGGAAGAGAGACAACAGATAAGAGAGGAATTACTTCACAAGTTTTGTCCTTTTATGAAGAACTGTATAGTGCTGAACCTTGTGATTCTGAAGCAACAGATTATTTTCTTACTGGAATTCCAAAATTGAATGAAGATGAGAAGATGCAATTAGAAAAGCCACTTTCACTTGAAGAGTTGAGTGAGGCTGCTAAACAGCAGTCTGTGGGACGATCTCCAGGATTGGATGGACTGACGTCCGAGTTTTACAAGGCTTTGTGGTCATTGATTGGACCAGATCTGCACTCTGTGTTCCTTGAATGTGAAAAATTAAGAGTTCTTCCTCTCAGTTGCAGAAGAGCAATAATTACGTTATTGCCAAAGAAAGGAGATTTAGGACTTTTAAAGAACTGTCGCCCTATCTCACTTTTAGGGATAGATTATAAAATACTTTCAAAGGCATTAACAAACCGCTTGAAAAATGTTATGGCTTCAATCATTTATAAAGACCAGTCTTATTGTATTCCAAGATGTTCTATTTTTGATAACCTTTTTCTTGTGCGAGATTTGTTGCACTTTACTGAGATTTATGGACTTGATGTGGGCCTTCTATCACTTGACCAGGAAAAGGCGTTCGACAGAGTCGACCACAAATACCTTTTTAATGCCTTATCAGCTTTCGGATTTGGAGAACAGTTCATCTCATGGATCAAAATACTTTACACAGATGTTTTTAGTATGTTGAAGATTAGCGGAACACTAACAAGAACTTTTCCTGTGCGCAGAGGCGTAAGACAAGGATGCAGCCTCTCAGGACTCTTGTATTCAATATCCATCGAACCTTTATTGAAAGTTCTTAGAGAAAAGCTACAAGGTATTTTAGTCCTCAATCCCAATATATCAGAAACTACTGTAGTAAGGCTTATTGCTTATGCTGATTACGTTACAGTCATAATAAGATCTCAAGAAGACATTTTTCAATTGAGCAAGTGTCTGGACTGGTTTCAGAAAGCATCTTCAGCAAAGGTAAATTGGAACAAAACGGAAGCATTACTTTGTGGTCAGTGGTGGGAAGAAGTTCCACCTCATCTTCCACAACAGTGCCACTGGAATACAGAAGGATTGAAGATTCTCGGAATCTTTTTTGCCACTCAGCAGTATATGACAAGGAATTGGGATGGAGTGGTTTAAAAGATACTGGGACGATTGAAGAGATGGAATTGGATTCAACCACAGTTATCATGTAGAGGCAGAGTTTTAGTGATAAACAATTTAGCTGCTTCAATGTTGTGGCATCGACTGACTGTTTTAGACCCTCCAGCTGGACTTTTGCAGCTACTCCAGAAACATTTTGTGAACTTTTTCTGGGGAGGACATCATTGGGTTCATTCAGGTATACTGAGTTTACCTGTGTTTGAGGGTGGTCAAGGTCTCATTGATCTAACCGCTAAATGGAAAGCTATGAGATTACAATCAGCTCAAAAATTGCTGTATAACACTGATCCACAACCTTGGATTATGTTTGGGTTAGCAGTATTACGAAATCAAAGTTGTTTTCCTGAATTATTTATAACACCATATAATTGGCAGGATAATGGGGATATGAGACAACTTCTTTCCTTAAAAGAACTTCAACATATGTCTTTTTCAGAAAGCAGTAAGCGACTTTTGTATATAGCTTGTGTGAAGTCAAGATTTTGTGAACAACTTAAAAACAAGACGGATACAAAATGGAGGAGTTGGTTATCTGTCCCTGATGTTAAATCACCTTCATGGCATTTGTTTTATAAAAGTCCTTTGCCAAAACGATCAGGAGATTTGTAGTGGCATATCCTGCACTGTGCATTAGCAACAAAAACATTTTTGTTCAAGTGCAACTTTAGTTCGTCTTCAGTTTGTAAATTTTGTAATGTATCGGATACTGTGTTTCACATTTTCCCGATTGTTATAGAATTGTACCTCTTTTGAATCTCTTAGAAAATATATTTGAAGGTTTTGGTTGGAACTTTTCAAAATCAGTATTTATTTTTGGGTTTAAATATATTAAGTCTCAAAGTGAGTCCTGCACCTTTTCCAATTTTTTAATTGGTCAAGCGAAGTTAACTATTTGGAAAGCATATAAAATCGAAAACGAAGATAAAAGAATTAATATAGTAGAACTGTTCAAAGCTTTGGTAGAATCCAGAGTTAAAATGGAGTATGAATTTTATCAAATGAACAATGATATGCTAATTAGAAAAAAAAAACCTGGTGTATAAATGCAAATTTTATTTTTGTGAATGATGATGATAAATTAGAGTTTCAGTGGTATTGCTGAAATTTGAAGGAATTAATATTGAATTTAAAATGTTATTATTACTCGTTGTTATTAAGTGTTATAAATTATGGAAATGCGATGATAATTGTATAATATGATAGAAAAATAAAAAGTTGTTAAACGTCTCTCTCGCTCGCTCTCTCTCTCTCTCTCTCTCTCTCTCTCTCTCTCTCTCTCTCTCTCCCTTGTCACAACTTATGGGCCAATCTTCACAGAGAATTTGGAGTCAGCATTGAGTCCTAACTCTGCAATGTAAAAATATAGAACAATAAATCTATATGTTATCATGTTGCTTTTATGCCAAAAATCATAGTGGGTGCTGAACTAGTTCCTCCGGAACTACAGGCAAGTAATTATTAAACCAAATGTTCTGAATTACCTCAAAATAGGAGGCATCAATGTCTTCCAATATTAGATTTTCTGGAGTTAAATACTCAAGTGCCATAGATGCAAAGCCATGAGATGCAAGCAGGGCAGAACGGTACTCAACCAAACCACCACCTGATCCCCACAGGTCCAACACTCCTGGGTATGGTCCAGGGCCTAAAAACACATGGCAAGTCATTTACAAAGCAATTTTACATGACTTCTTTGACACAAAATGTAATTGAAAATCAATTTTAAATCTAATAAGTAACTAATGTGTACCTGGAGGCAGGAATAATTTTCCTCGTACTTCCTTTTCATTGATGTTCACCCTCTTTACACCTGGTGCTAAGTACCAACGCTCAGTGACACTGGTTGCCAGTGGTGTTTGCTGGCTGAAGCCTTGAGATAGATGCCCAGTGTATACAGAAATGTGAACGGCCATAGGTGTAAAAATGTCCCTCTTGCGTAACCTGGCAGAAAGACCAGTAGTTACGTGACAAAAGTGACTTCCAAATTCCTCACATGAAAAATTTATCCTGAATTGATATCCATCACATTTTTCTAGTCCAAGTTACCTTAGTCCATGTCGACTTCCTGGTATGGGCCTCATGCTCCACATCAACCCCATTGGCTCTATGCCTTCATAAGTGCCTCCGAGACTTTCATCTTTAACCCCTAAATTACGTATAACAAAGTATGTCTAGATCCTGCAAATTGTAACAACGCTTGATTTGATGTCTAGATCATTGTCCACTCTACAGAAATATACTCTTTGTAGATATGCCAGCCAATGGAAGTGGACTTCTTAATGGAGACTTCCTTTCAAGGTTTCTTTCTCATCTACACAAACTATTATGAACATACATTTCAACAATAGCACATTCAGGCAGATTTGTGCATCATAAAATTGGAAAATCAGACATTTCTTGTCAGAACACACTGAGCGGCTCCTCAACCAAGCTCTTGTCATTTCAATACTAGAGTAGAGTAATGCTCTGCCTGCCAGCATGACTACGATTCTATAGATGAGCCAGAATAAGGCAGCTCATCTGGTCTTTAATCAGCCAAAAAGAACCCATGTCACATTTCTCTTGATCTCACCCCACTTGCTCCTAATACCCACCAGAATCCACTGTCCTGAGTTAAGCTCCAACCCCAATTAAACACACCTGAACCAATCAAGGTCTTACTAGGCATGTTAAATTAGAACCTAACTCTGCAGGACAGTGACCTTCCAGGAGCAAGTTTGGACAGTCCTGCATTAGACTGTACTACATACCTGTCACTGATCCATGTTTATCACTGATATAGTGTCCAAATGCCTCCCAGAAGTCCTTGTCATCTGACTGATGTAGCGAGTGTAGCGTCACCTTTTGATTTGGTGGTAAATTCATTACGACAATCTGAAACTGCTCATCCACCAGTCCTCGAATGGGCTGAACAGAGAGCAAAGGGCATGTCCTCTTCTGAGTGCTCACAGACCTACACAGACAATACATGTGAAAATAACATCAATCTGAAATTTACTCATGGCTTACCTTGAATAATTCCAGTAACGTTTCAAAGGAATATGTGTTGTGGGCCATTCAATTCAGAGTTTCCAAATACATGTTATTGTGAAATAAATTCTGTCTGCAGACCAAGCCACATGTCCGACCCAACACATTTCTCTATTTTAAAGTTATATAGAGAAATGAAACTACATTAAATCTGTGCTTTTGTAAAATAAAGAAAATAAGGAAAATTTCAACCCAGCAATACAATTAGTCTACACAGACTAGGAGATATTCATGATGCTTTGGGCTGCTGCTTAGTAATAGTTCCATAAGATCCACTCCTAACATTTCATTTTGAGGTACTGGATAAGACCACATGACCTCAATTTGTTTGGGTCTGCCATGATACCTCGGGTGCTTACTACATGACCCAGGAATAAAATTTCTCTGAGGCAGAATTTACCCTTCTTAAAGATGCAATCCTGCATCTTGTAGCTTGCAGAAGTCAGCCTGGATATCTTGTAGATGCTGAGTTAGAATTGTAAATAGATGATTATATCATCAATGTAAACAAAATGTTTTTTCCCGCAGTTTTCCTAGTACAGTCTCCGTTAACCTTTAAAAAGGCTGCGGGTGCGTTTTTAAGCCCAAAAGGTATACCATTAAATTGGAAGAGTCTTGAAGGAGTGATGAAGGCAGGCTGCAGTTTTTCATGTGGGGTAAACTGTTTCCACACTTTTTCAGGAATCATATTGTAACTCACCCGTGTCCACAATAGCCTTTTTTATGTTCAAGGAATGCGGAATGTTTGAATGTTTATCTGATAAAGGTGATTTTGCTGTTCAGTGCATTTATTTGCTGTGTTAAGTTGTTGTTGAAGCTAAAAATAACTTCTGCTTAATAACATTTCAGTTTAAAAGTCCCAAAGTCACTTTTTACTGCTCACTCTTAAAAACTGTCTCTTGAATTTACATAAACTTCTCTGGAACAAATGATAAATTAATGAGACCAAAGACTACCATTAGATTTACCCATAACAAATTATATCTCATGTGTAACCACTACAGAGACATCAGAGCCAGTGGTAAATTCCAGAAGATCTGGCCGTGGTAAAACCGCTCTTGAGCGGATTGATGAGTGCAGAACGCCCACTGACCATCTGGAGCTCACACGTCCGAAAACGACAAAGCAAATTTTCTAATAGACGTTATCTTTATTAACAAACTGCATATTTGAACTATAAACAAGTACATTCTCGCCTGAAAACCTCTTAAAACTACATTCTGTGACACAAAAAGAGTAATATTAATGAAATGATATGGGATTTTGGCGTCCGCCAAGACACTCAGAAAAAAAAAAAAAAGACCCGGCTAGAACAAGTGGAGTGATACAAAATTGTGAAAGGACGTTCCTGTTGCGATACCAGTACAATATCAAATTTGAGAACCAGAATAAACTGTTGTATAAATATATATATATATACAGGTGCATCTTAATACATTAGAATGTCATGGAAAAGTTCATTTATTTCAGTAATTCAACTCAAATAGTAAAACTCGTGTTTTAAATCAATTCGGTGCACACAGAATGAAGTAGTTTAAAACCCACCAATTCACCATCTTAATCAATTAGAATATGGTGACTTTCGATGATCCAATACATCCATACTATTAAGCAAAAATTACTTAAAATATTCTAACATTTTTTTTTTTTTTTTTTTTGCTGAAGAGTCTACATTTTTTCCTCTGTTGTCTACAGACGTGAATTTACTTTTCTCTAAGCCTGAGGCTTGTGGTGTAAAAAGACTTTTACATTTGCCAAAAACAAACAAGCAAGCCCTGCCAAGATTTAAAAAGTAACGCACAAGTAACATAACGCATTACTTTCCATAAAAAATAACTAATTAACGTAATTAGTTACTTTTTTAGGGAGTAACTCAATATTGTAATGCATTACTTTTAAAAGTAACTTTCCCCAACACTGGTTTTAACCTTCACTGAAGAAAGGCAAAATGGGGAAGGGGATGTACATCCAAGGGTTTCTTAAGAACGCATTTACCACATTATGACAGGGTGGACAGCAATTTCAGGGACACATGCAAAATGCTTAATATTATTATTTACTTGTATGTGTGTAAAAAATTTGGTCATTTATAATAAACCATCAGAATTTCATTATTTTGCATTATGGTCATGATGACTGAGGCCAAAGGCACTTTTTAGTGATATTGACCCTACAGTATCTTTCTGTTGTTGGTACAAGGACTACAATTGCAGTTTAATTAAAATAAGGCTCTTATTATCTGAAAAGGCATAATTATGATTTAAATGACAGTATGAGCTACCACATGCCATCCCCTATTGTGGTTTGAGTAAAATCACAAAATGCTTTGGATGCAGTTTACACATGTTCTAGTAATGTCTAAATGTGCTAAGATCATATTTGATCCAAAAATTCACCAAAACATGCCATCACAGTAGAAAAACTCTAAACCCTCAAATAAAAATAAACATGCATTTTATGAGTCAAATGACTTACCTTAAGGAAAACAGGTTGCTCACAGAGATTATTGATTTTAATATTTTCAAATGTACCATATACTGAAGTTTAGAATTACAAAATGCTGCAGTAAAACAATACATAGTTGAATATTGTTGTAGTTGACTTGCCACATCACAGTTGTCAGGTCTAGGCAATGAGAAGGCGATGACCCAGAAGCAGAATTTATATTAATACCCTGAAGGTGAGTGTCAGGGATTGGGTAAAGAGAAGGGGCGAGGACTCAATGATGCAGAGTATGGGCTTTATTGGAAAATAAAATAAACAAAACAACCAAAACTACCCCGAGGGGGAAAAACAGGACAAGGCTTGGCTTGGCAGGAACAAAGTAGAACAGGACACATCCAGGGAAATACGTTGACAAACTCGTGCAAGACTGCCAACACAAGGAGAATAAGTAGGGAGCAAATGAAGCAGGTAACAAAGGGAAGCACAGATGGGGCAAATTAACCAATAATCAGGAAACAAGATGGGTTGGGTCAAGACAATAGACTTGAGAGTACATGGCACAAGAAACCAATCAAGACAAAAGCCATTTGCTCACACAAAACAAAAACACAAGCACATGGCCAGCAATACAAAATCACAAGCCATGTGCTTGAACAAAACAAGACACGAACACACAGCTAATGAGAAAACTCATAAGCTGAGTGTTCACACAAAACATGACATGAAAACACGCATCTGAAAACACAAGCCGCGTGCAACAACACACGACAACAAGAAAATACAAAAGACAAATCCACATGACAGGAGAGCGTACGGCCTGAGCAAACTCAAGACTGCACGCTCCCGCAAGATGACAAATCATGGAGTGTGAGTGTCCGAACCCCGACACGATACCGAAACTCAACAGGACATGAGTGCCGGGATCCAAACACCACACTCCAACAAGAAACAAGGCTCGGCGACAACATGAAAACAAGACATGGTGAGCGTGTCAGAGCTCTGTCACAAAACCACAAGAAAACTAGACCGAAGTGACAGAACCCTGACACTACCCCCGCTCAAAAGGGATGCCACCGGGCGTCCCTAACAAGGAACACAATAAACAAGACAGGAACATGGCATGACAACACAAGACCAACAGACAACATAAGACAGGGAAATTAAAACACAAAAACAAAAGGGGGAGGGAGGGAGGGGAGCCAAGCCTTAGCCAACAGTAAAGCCCATGCAGTCTTAATGGATCCAGGGAGGGGCGGGGGGTTGAGCCAGGGAGGCTCAGGCAGTTCAGGAACCCCAGTGGACAACTGGCGGCTCCGGCCAAACAGGAACCCCGGTGGACAACTGGCGGACCCCGGTCCGAATCCTCGTTCAGGTGGACTGTGAAGGCTTTTGACATAATGAAATAAAAAATACCAAACGCTTAACAAAAAAAATATTTTACACATCAGGGTCAGCGTTTGGGTGCAATCTTCCGTGCAGTGATAAGAGCAGAGATCGGCACATTGCGTAGATGTAGCTTTCAGTGAGTGAAAATTAAAAAAAAAAAACATTATGTTGAGGTTACGTCGCAATATTGTAAATACATTATTTTTTCTAATGTTTTTATATACTGTTTCTATATATTGTATTTTTATAAATAATTGTTTTAAACCATGAATGTGAGCCAATGGATATCACACAAGCAATGTGAAAACAGCGCAATATGTTAAAGTGAAAGTAAAAACAGCGCTTTTAGCATCTGACATGCACATTCTCTCAGAGACAATGATATACAAATATATTTCATATGCTGATATTAATTTACCTCTCTAATATTTCTCTTGTGCGCCGAACATAGTGGGGGAAAAATAAAAAGAAACGTAGGCCTATTTAAGGGTTGTTGAATGTCGGTGCTTGAAAAAAAGCTCTTGATTTTCATTGATGACTGCAGTGTTATTAGGGGTTAAGAAAGTTTTAATTATGATTTCGGGATGTCTTACGTGGGGACTGAAAGACAATAATTGCTATTAAACTTTAAAAGGCAATTTATTGAATAAATATGAGTGCTGCACGTTTCAAGGTAAGCTGTGGAGCTGCTTTGTGTACCATTCTGACAGCGCCTCCTGCTGGAAGAGCATGATCTGGCATTTTTAATCAGCTCGTGCGTCTGCTGTTGTCAAAAAATGTGAAAATCAATCCATGGTTTTAAAGTCCCCCTGAAATCAAAATTAAAGTTTTTTGGCTTTTAGTATGAATATATTAGCCTTAAGGTGATCTATAAGCTAGTGTGCTGCAAAACAAAGACAAAATTCGCGTTTACAAGATATGGGCATTCAAAACTTACAGTCTCGTCACTTCCGCCAATATGAATCAAGGATTTGGATGATATCACCGTGCACTTCAGTTTCTCATCAAACGTTCTGTCCAATCAAATGCTCTCTAGAGTCCGTATTTTCCCGCCCCCTACACAGAGACGCGGATCTGATCATAAGCGCTCATATGTGCGGTCAGCATGTGTTAAACTACACAGCCTCAGCATGATAATGATCACTATTTAGTTTTAGCAAGTTTCATATTGAATCTGTGGGGTAATTTATTAGTCTGTGGCTGTCATAAGCTTACAAATGCGGCTTTTCCGAGCTCAACGGCTCTTCCCCGAGCAGATATAAATGGAACGCTATTGGCTATTCAAAATTAGTGGGCGGGGCTGGGCGATATCTTTTTGTTTCAGTTAAAAGTACGTCACCACATAGAATAACGCTGCGTGTTTCAAGGCACTTCAGTGGACCTTTAAGCAGCAAACACGTAGAGTTGTAAATGTGAACTGATGGATCGACAAGATAATGTGTTAGGCCTATACAAATTTAAACAAGGGCAGTAAAATATATGTATATATGTTATTTAATTAATATAATACTTGATTTATAATAATTGTTTAAATTAATTTATACTACAGGGCCGTTGAATGCTTGAATCTGATTGGCTGACGAACGTTCTAGAGGTGTGCATTATATTCAGGGAAATGCACGGCGAACATAGTTCCAGACAGCTTTTGACCGAATTACAGTTCCATATCACTTCGCATAGTTATAACTGTAATAACGGACATTTGCATACACAAACAACAACAACAACAACAACAACATGGCAGACCATTTTCCGCAAGTAAATTTTAATATTTATGGTAAATATGAAAATTTTAACAACTGGGCGGCAGCAGTATTGGACAGTCCAGATGAAAAACAACATAAACGGAAGCGGACATCAAAAGCAGCCGGCAAGAACAAAAGACATAAAACGATCAGCGAAGAACAGCTAGACATACTCGAAGGAGAAAAACATGAAGAAAACACCAAAAAAGTTAATGTGTTTAACGATTGGCTTAAGGCCAAAAATATATCTGTGGATGAGGTAGAGAGAGAGGGAGCAGACGCTTTAAATACCCAGCTGCGAGCTTTCTATGCCACTGTCCGAAACGCATCCGGCGCAGAGTACTCAGTGTTAAGTTTTATTTCCCTAAGAGCAGGACTGAACCGCTTTATGTCCAGATATAACATCACTGGTCAATCCCAATTCAAGTCATCCAACGACGTATTCAGGGCCGTCCTCAAAAGGTTTCGCAATGCTGGAAAAGACACCAGTTCTCATCATCCTCCCATCTCCATCGCTGAAATACAGCGCATTCGCAACTCTCCGTATCTGTCACCAGACACAGCAGCCAGACTGGTTCGCAAGGTCTGGTTTGATGTTCAGCTGAACCTGGCAAGAAGGGGCCGTGAAGGAAATCGAGAATTGAGAAAGCATTCGTTCATTATTAAAAAAGACGAAAATGGAGATGAATATGTTTGCTTGTCTTACAATGCTGAAAAAAAAAACACAAAAAGCCCACTGATCCTAACAAAGACTGCTACCGAGGATTCATGTTTGCTAATTCAAGTGACCCCTTTTGCCCAGTCAAAAGTTTCAAGAAATACACAGTTATTAACTGCATAGTCTGCTCTCAACAGCTCAAGCCTTCCTTACTAGGTCTAAAATGACGTTTTGGAACTATCAACGAAGCTGTTGGATGAGCTGCGTAAGAAAATAATCCTACTCACAAAAGCATTTTAAGGATAAAAACCGGACGAATGTCTTGAAATATATCATTTGATCGATGTCTTGAGGTGTGGTAACTGTAGTATAAGCGGAATAATTGACTTTGGTCCGTAGAATTCCTAGAAAATAATGCACACCCGAGGTGGTGATGCGGTCACGACGTGAAGCTGAATTCTACGGCCCGTCGTCAATTATTCCTTACATAAGAATTGACACTCTTGAAGGCTGAAATGTGAAGTTTATAATTTAATCTTTTTTGTTTTGTGAAACCTGCATCTAAATTATAAATCATGCTTTTTACTGTCATTTTAATTATTTATTTCTTCATGTATTTTTTGTTTAGGTCTTAAAAAGGTTTTTAAACATCTAGAATTTAAGCTTTAATATGCTGCAGATACCCTGGTCTTGCAAAAACAATAAATGGTTTTATATATAGGCTAACTGTCCAGACCTCGGCTGGTGAGGAGGGTTCATTACTGGACCTCGTTTTAGTTGAAGACCCCTGGTTTATAACGTAGCCTATGGGAGATCGTACTATACTGTATATAGGTATAAGGTTGGAGCACCCTCACTAATTTAATAAGCACCCTCGGTGATTTAGTTCTGGAACCGGACCTGATACTCGGCAAACCATATACTGCAAGGAATTTTTCAGCAATTGTTTCTGCACCAAAGGGGAACACCACAAATGTGTTTTATCACCTGAAACGTAATCATATACAAAAGTATGAAATGGTACAGAAAAACAAAGCCGCTCATTCACAAAGTACCTGCAGCCAGACAAAGCAAACGTCAATTCAAACAACATTATTCAATGCAACACCGTACCCAACAACCTCCCCCAGACACAAAGCAATAACGAACGCAATCGCTTTGTTTTTAACTTCAACTTTGAAGTCTCATATTAGCATTCTTACTGAATAAAACGAACATTTTACGCCCCCTAGTGGCATTTTTAAAAGCATTCTCTCATTAAAATGGAAATTTACCAAGCAGATTTAAAATATTTGAATGTGAAACTAACAGAAGTAAGCTACAACAAAATTATATTATTTCTCCAGCTAGGTTTAAAAGTTTATGTAGTAAAGTCAATGTTAGCTATAATTTTATATCTAATCTAGCAAATAGCCCCAATACTAGTGGATTCCTTTTTTACATCACCAAATGTATTGGCTACCATTTATAAACGTGTGTTTAAGACTTCAGACTTATTAACTGATAGCACGAATTGAACGTGCTATGGGTTTGTGCAAAAAGCTTGTCAGGTGTATTAGCTGCAGCTGGAGGAAGAAGAGGGAGCTTTCTGAGGCACAAAAACAATTTTGTTTACCACACCACAAGCTCAAGATGGAGTGTTCAACAAGGTGGGGATCTAGGCAGGCTATGGTGAGGAGAATACTTGAGCAGCAAGCTGCCATCACCCATGTTCTGTCTTCTGACCACAAGGCTATAGGCACCTCTTGCCAACATGGCAAGACCTGGAGGTCCTGGAGGCTGTGGACAAGACTCTCACCCCACTAGCAGACTTAACAGATGCTCTTTCAGGAGAGCAGTATAATGTCTCTTCTGTGAAACCTGCTCTCCACCTTTTTCCAGTCTTCTGTTTTGGCTGTTAAGGAAGATGACTTTATTTGCACAATCAAATCAAAGATTGTGGGGTATCTGGAGGAAAAATATCATGACCAAAAAACACAAGACCTCCTTGACATAGCCACAACCCTCAAGGTTTAAGATGACTTGCGTCAATGAAGATAACAAAACTGCTGTCCAAAACAAACTACAAGATGAAATGTCAAAGCTAACAACAGTTTAGGTAAATCTAGCTATATATTTACTGTGTATTACAATGTACAGAATTGTTTAAATTGTTAATAAGTTATTTTTTAACATAACTAATCTGTGATTAAATAAACATTATTTGTCCTTCACAGGAAAGTCTCCCTACTATAACTAGCAGTAGCAGTCCTGCAAAGAAGACTCGAAAGACCCTAGGGAGCTTCCTCAAAGCAGCACAAAGAAACACAGGGCCAACAGATCCAGCCTCACAGCAACAACAATCCGTCAGCATGGAGCTACAGTCTTACCTGTTCTTAAGCAACGCTGACAGTGAAGTTGATCCATTAGTATGGTGGAAGGCTCACAAGGAGCAGTATCCAAGATTGTCTTCACTGGCCAGGAAATATCTTTGCATTCCTGCAACCAGTTCCCCTTCTGAATGTCACGGATTGGCCAGGTTCTTCCACCTCACTCACTCAAAGATCACGCTCACCTGAATACTAATCAGTCACACCTGCACGCAATCATCACGGCACATACAAAAGCACACCACACACAGTCACCAGTGTCCGGGCTCGTTAATTCGTAAGCGGACTCACTCAGGACTCCAGCAAAGTTCTCGAGGTATTCTGAATACTTACCTGTGGCTACTTACCTGTCTTGTCTTCTATTCCCAGTCCAGTCTGTCTCGTCAGCCGATCACCGCCTCCAGTGTGTGTGTGTGTGTGTGCCATAAGCCTGCATCCAGTCCTTTCTTCGACGTCCTCCAATCTTCGTTCCTGCAAAAAGGGAAAAGAACTACTTCAGCCATCCGTCTAACATCCATACTACATCAAACTTCTGGACAGTTAACTTACCCGGTTCTGCACGCCACCATCTACATTGCTCTGCTGAAGTTCAATAAAACCTGTTACGTTTGCACTCACCTGTCTTGTCAGTCTGCTTCCTTAACAGAAGCCCGGACCTACAGACAGCATCGGCGGAGCAATGGATCCTTTTCAAGAGCTTGTGGATTCACTCCGAGAGGTTTTAATGGGACCTTCCACCGCTATTCCCACAACAACGCGTCCCACAGCTCCAATGGAACCCAGCACTTCCTCGGCACCCGTTCCATCCAGTCCCATGGCTCGACCAGCGCCCTACTCAGGCGGGGCGGAGGAGTGCAACGGATTTCTTCTCCAATGTTCGCTAATATTCACCATGCAACCTGCTTTATATCCAACAGATCAGTCAAAAATTGCATTCATCACTTCGTTGCTCACCGGACCCGCGTTGAAGTGGGCTGACACCATCTGGCGCCAAGCCGGGCCAGCGACCAGCACCATCCAGAGTTTCATCGCTCACTTTAAAGAGGTTTTTGGTACTTCAGATGAAGCGATCTCCGCAGGATAACAGCTCTATCATTTAAAACAAGGGAGTATGACTACTCAATAATATGCTTTACGTTTCCGTACTTTAGCAGCTGCCAGCGGATGGAATGAGAGATCGCTGTTAACCACCTACCGGCTCGGCTTGGAACCCAAGCTCCGTCTCCAGCTAGCAGCATTGGACGACTCAATAGGTCTAGAAAAATTAATCCAACAATCACTTCGCTGTTCTGACCGTATTCAATCATATCACGCCAACGCTGACACCACTGCAACTGCACTCCTCCGTTCGCCTGAGTCAACCGCTCCTCCAGAACCAGAGGCTATGATCCTGGAAGCTGGAAAACTATCATCTGCTGAGCGACAGAGAAGGCTGGCCCGGGGTTTGTGCATGTACTGTGGGGCCAGCGGACATATCCGTATCAACTGCCCCATTCGTCCCGTCCGTTCCTTGGTGAGTGGTCTGTGTTCCGAAATAGAAAATCTTCACCCTCTGACTACCAATGTTCAGTTGTCCTCTCTGTCATTCTCTATTACAGTCACGGCCCTCATCGACTCCGGGTCAGCCGGCAACTTCATCTCAGGCACCCTCTGTCGCCAGCTCCAACTCTGAACTGAAGCCTCATCAGAAGTTTACCAAATCGAACCCATAACCAGCAAAATCACCACCCGTACTCGGGTCCATCGCAAATGTGAAAGCATCGACCTACAAATAGGAGTCCTTCACAAGGAGTCAATTCAGTTTCTGGTTCTGGAGGGCGCATCCATGGACATCATCTTAGGGCGCCCGTGGCTGGTGAAGCACAATCCCATCCTCTCTTGGGGCAATGGCGAGATCATGAAGTGGGGACCCGAATGTGCAGATACCTGTTTTCCAGAGCTTCCACGTCCTGTCAGGAAATCCTTACCAGTATACGTCACGTCAGTCGAAAGTCCAGTCGAGAAACGATCTGTCCAGATCCCAGAATGCTATTCGTCCTTCCAGGATGTATTTTGCCCCAAGAGAGCTTCCCAGCTACCTCCACATCGGCCATGCGACTGTGCCTTTGACCTAGTTCCGGATGCTCCAATGCCCAGAGGTAAGATCTACCCATTATCGCTTCCGGAGACTACGGCCATGGAGGAGTACGTACAAGAAGCTCTGAGCCAGGGATACATCCGACCTTCCACATCACCCGCAGCATCCAGTTTCTTCTTCGTGGCCAAGAAGGATGGAGGGCTGCGGCCGTGCATCGATTACCGGACTCTAAACCAAGGCACCGTCAAGTTCCGATACCCACTTCCTCTCGTCCCTGCGGCCCTTGAGCAGCTCCGATCAGCCAAGATCTTCACGAAGCTGGACCTCCGCAGCGCGTATAACCTCGTGAGAATACGTGAGGGGGACGAGTGGAAGACCGCGTTTGTGACTCCAACTGGCCACTACGAGTATCTTGTCATGCCTTATGGTCTGGTCAACGCCCCCTCCGTATTTCAAAATTTCATCCACGAGGTACTCCGGGAGTTTCTACATCGGTTTGTTATCGTCTATATCGACGATATTTTGATCTACTCCCGGAGTGAGGCCGAACATCGCCACCACGTTGCGTAGGTCGTTCAAAGACTACGCGAGCACCAGTTATACCTCAAGGCTGAAAAGTGCTCTTTCCATCTCCAGTCCGTCCAGTTCCTGGGATACATCATTGATCGGCAAGGTGTTCGCATGGACGAGGGGAAAGTGTCAGCAGTCGTCTCCTGGCCAGAACCCACCACCATAAAAGAACTCCAGAGATTTCTTGGCTTCGCAAACTTCTACCGTCGCTTCATCAACAATTACAGTATTCTCACGGCTCCATTAACCAACCTACTCAAAGGGAAATCTCGGACTCTCCAGTGGACTCCCGAAGCTGCCGCAGCCTTCCAGTCCCTCAAGGCCGCATTCACTCAAGCTCCACTCCTGACACATCCAGATCCAGATCATCCGTTCGTGGTCGAAGTGGACGCATCCACTACTGGCGTCGGAGCTGTCTTGTCCCAACACCACGTTACTCCTCCACGTCTCCATCCGTGTGCTTACTTCTCTAGGAAGCTCAACCCGGCGGAGCAGAATTATGACATCGGCAACCGGGAGTTATTGGCCATCAAGCTCGCCCTGGAGGAGTGGCGACATTGGCTGGAGGGAGCTCAACACCCGTTCCAAGTGATCACGGACCACAAAAATTTGCAGTATCTCCGCGACGCAAAGAGGCTCTGTCCACAGCAGGCACGCTGGACCTTATTCTTCTCCCGGTTCAGCTTCAAAATAACCTATCGTCTAGGCTCCAAAAATATCCGTGCAGATGCCCTCTCTCGACTCCACGACATCCATGATTCTCCAGAGACATCCACGCCAATACTCCCGAGAAGCATCTTCGTCGCTCCCATCGACTGGTCCAGTCCTCCAGCCGTCGCCACTCCAGCAGCCAGATCTCCGCCGGATTGCCCACCAGGACGTCAGTTCATCCCTCAGGAACAACGGGTAGATCTTATCCACTCAACGCACACCTCCCTGGGCACTGGGCATCCAGGGGCCAACACCACCCTCTCGCTGCTGTCAGAGCGCTTCTTGTGGCCAGACATGGCAAGGGATGTGAGGCGCTATGTCCGAGGCTGCAAGGAGTGTGCCATATCAAAGACTCCCCGACATCTACCTGAAGGAAAGCTCCATCCCTTGCCCGTCCCGAACCGTCCCTGGTCACACCTAGGAGTGGATTTCATGATGGCCCTTCCCCCTTCCGACGGGAACACTTGTATTCTAGTCGTTGTGGATCATTTTTCGAAGTTCTGTCGGCTCCTGCCACTGAAAGGGCTTCCCACAGCCCTGGAGACCGCTCAGTTGCTGTTCGACCGAGTATTTAGATACTATGGACTCCCCGAAGACATAGTATCAGATAGAAGACCCCAGTTCATTTCCAGAGTCTGGAGAGCATTCTTCCAACTCCTAGGTGTGACCATAAGCCTCTCGTCCGGATACCACCCTCAGACAAATGGACAGACAGAGAGAAAGATCCAGGAGGTGGGACGGTTCCTTCGGACCTTTTGTCACGGTCACCAGGACTCCTGGAACCACTTTCTGGGCTGGGCGGAGTACGCCCAGAATTCACTGCGGCAGCCCACTACAGGACTCACACCATTCCAGTGCGTGCTTGGATTTCAGCCGCCACTCTTCCCCTGGAATGGTGAACCATCACAGGTGCCCGCAGTGGATCACTGGTTCCGGGAGAGCGAGAGAATCTGGGACGAGGCTCATCACCATCTCCAAAGGGCAGTGCGCAGAAACAAGATCGTCGCAGATTGAAGGAGGATCCCAGGTCCTACGTACACCCCTGGTCAAAAAGTCTGGCTCTCCACCAGAGACATCCGTCTGCGCCTGCCCTCAAAGAAGTTAAGTCCCAGATTTGTTGGCCCCTTTACCATCATGGAACAGGTCAACCCAGTTACATATAAACTCCAGCTCCCACCTCAGTACCGGATTCACCCCACATTCCACGTGTCACTTCTCAAACCCTGTCACTCTCCTGTTCTTCCCTCCACAGAACCTGGCCATGAAGAGGAACCCCCTGCCCCCTTGGTCCTGGAGGAAGGCTCCATCTACGCTGTCCGCGAGATCTTGCAGTCCCGACGTCGCGGTGGTGTCCTGGAATATCTCGTAGACTGGGAGGTATACGGACCAGAGGAGAGATCCTGGGTACCCAGAGGAGACATACTGGACCCTGCCCTTCTGGAGGAATTCCACCACGCCCATCCGGACCTCCCAGCACCTCGGGGACGAGGTAGACCACCGCGACATCGGAGGCCTCGGCCCTCAGGAGCGGGCCCTGGGGAGGGGGGTAATGTCACGGATTGGCCAGGTTCTTCCACCTCACTCACTCAAAGATCACGCTCACCTGAATACTAATCAGTCACACCTGCACGCAATCATCACGGCACATACAAAAGCACACCACACACAGTCACCAGTGTCCGGGCTCGTTAATTCGTAAGCGGACTCACTCAGGACTCCAGCAAAGTTCTCGAGGTATTCTGAATACTTACCTGTGGCTACTTACCTGTCTTGTCGTCTATTCCCAGTCCAGTCTGTCTCGTCAGCCGATCACCGCCTCCAGTGTGTGTGTGTGTGCCATAAGCCTGCATCCAGTCCTTTCTTCGACGTCCTCCGATCTTCGTTCCTGCAAAAAGGGAAAAGAACTACTTCAGCCATCCGTCTAACATCCATACTACATCAAACTTCTGGACAGTTAACTTACCCGGTTCTGCACGCCACCATCTACATTGCTCTGCTGAAGTTCAATAAAACCTGTTACGTTTGCACTCACCTGTCTTGTCAGTCTGCTTCCTTAACAGAGAAAGGGTTTTCAGCTCAGGAGGCAACATTGTCTCTTGCCTTCTAGCTAAGAATCTCTAAAACATAATACCTTTGTATGCTTATTTTTCATTACATTTCTTTGCTATTTTCCTGCAGTTTGATAACCTAATGTTCAGGAGTAAATCTTTACAATAAAAAAAAGTTCTCCAGAATTGTGAGAGAATCGTGATCTTTATTCTAAGCAGAAAAAAATTGTGATTCTCATTTTATCCAGAATCGTGCAGCTACCTGAGAGTCAAACCCCGCAACCTTTTCTCTCTAACCATTAGGCCTCGACTGCCCCGAGCAATAAATAAGATTTTTAGGTGAAACTATTATTTTGGGGATTCATACACTGCATGTCAGTGGCTGGCAAGTTTTCAGAGTCAAATAAATAAATAAATAAATAAAAGGTGAACTTTCCATTTAATTATTAGTTGATATTTGGTAATTTTCAATATTGGCTTCAGCCTATCCTCAGTGTGCACACTCTTGGTTATAGTGTTTACTTACTTTTATACATTTTTTAACAGTTTCTTTATTTGTAATGATTACAGAATCACAAAGTTTCAAATAAATCTAAATAAATGGTTCTGTTACAGACTTATTTTTATAAAGTTCATTTTTTCATGTTTATATATTTTTTAAATTATTATATATGTAAAATACATTTCATTTTAGCAGTTGTTATGAATGTGCTTTTACTATCTTTTGATTAAATAGTGTAATATAATACATAATACCCTGCTTTCTAAAATATCTGCATCCGCCATCAAAAATCCATATTAGTCTACCACTACTTTTATAAATTTGACCTGAACATGTTCATTCCCAGACAGCAAGCCAACATTGAATAAACATAGTTTTTCCATCTGAATCATCATTATGGTTGATGTTGAAATTTCAATGCAAGATAAATGTTGAATCACCATTACCATATCGATGAAAACCCGATGTTATTAATGTTGATGGCAACAATATTGGAACAACATTGATCTATAGTTATCTTTATGATTGATTAAGCATTGATATTTGGTTTATCGGGCGATCGCTGAATGTGTTGAAAAGTCATTGATTTATAGTTGACCGGGAAACGACGCTGTTGTTGAAGAGTCATCGGCATATAGTTGACCGGGAAATATGATTGAAAATGCATCGATATATAGTTGACCGGGAAATTTGATTGAAATTCCATCGATTTTTGGTTGACCGCGAGATCAACACCAATGTACTGCACCGGACACAGTTCATTTCTGGACCTTGGCACAAGCGTACAGGTAAGCTTGCTTAATGTTCGATATGAATGAATTGTACCAAATCAAATACTGTTAGGTTGATCGTTATGATCGTTAATGTAGTAACCGACGCAGTGCTGCAGTCGCTGAAATAGATTTTTGTTTTACCAATGTGTCAAAATATGCCAAAAGTACTTTGTGGTTCTCTTCTAGGTTATAAAGTTAGCAAAACCTCATTGATGGATTCTGGGAGAACTTTAGGGTTGTTTCGTGTGTGTTATGCCTTATTTACTGTATATGTACGTGTTTTAGTGTAGTGTGATTACCATTTTAATTCTACCCCGTGTGTGACCCTTCGTGTTTGGGTGGCTGCGTCCACCCCTGTGTGTGTAGCGTGTCGTGTGTGTGTATTTGACTTTCCTATGTGTACTGTGTTCGTGCCATGTTCTGCTCCCAATCCTTGACGACAACTTGATTGAACAAATCATTGACTAAATCACAGTAGCATAATTTTACTTGTATTCTAGACGCCTTGACTCAACGTCTTACAACGGCAAGCACCTATGACTTCACTCAAGCCGTACAGAAGTGGCTGCGCTACGCCCCAGACCGAGCGGGAGGAGCTGGAAGACAGACGCAGCAGGAGTCAGCACTTTAAAAGAAAAAAAAAAAAATGAAATAATACAATAAAAATTATTGTTTAATTTTTAAAGAATGCTTGGGGTGTCATTTGTGCTAGTCTAGGTTATTGCCTAAAGGTATAGTTTCTATTTTCTATATTTTGCTAGCCCATCCTGGCTGTCGATAAAGCAGGATTATAGCCTATTAATAATGTTTTTAATATTATATTAAAATTACAGACCTTCAGATTAAACCTGTGGTATACTAAAACACCATTGAAGTTTTGTTGATATGCTGGGATTTCAACATTGTTTCAATATCCATTGTAATCGAAATACCATTGAAATTCTGTTGATCTCTAGGTATGATTTAAACGTTGTTTCAATGATAATAGAGGGTGCAACATGATGAAGAATCAACATCAGAGTTCGACGTTGATTCAATGATTTTATCGTTGACAGCGGGATGTTGATTTAACATAGTTTCAATTACTATTTGCTATCTGGGTTGTAATTCCTCAAACCAGAATTTAGCTTTTTCTTAAAGAAAATAAAGCACAAACTGAGCCTAAACTTAAACTGCAATGAACCAGAAATATTCCCTTAAGCCAGTGTTTTTCAACCACTGTGCCGCGGTACACTAGTGTGCCGTGAGAGATCGTCAGGTGTGCCGTGGGAAATTATTCAATTTCACCTAATTGGAGTGAAACATTTTTTTAAAACTAATAAGTTATTGTCTGCGAATAATATGCCATTGTCGAGTGTCTGCGCTGTCTAGTGACACCGGCAGAGTAATCATGTCATACTCTTCCATATCAATAGGCAGCAGCAGATAGGTAATTGCCTTGTATTTTTTTTTTCTCCAAGTCATCACAAATCATGTCTGTGCGGTTTAGCGGATAACCGCCCAATTTGGCAACCCTGCGGCTGCCTTATGCAGCGAGCGAGTCAACGCTGGATGGAAACAGGAAGACTGGACAGGGACATAAAAACACGTGAATTGGAATGACATTGTTATGGTATGAAACCGATCGTTATGTTGCCATTCATTTAATAATGTTCAGATTATTGCAATGATATCGACGCGATTTCTTTATTGCCACACCTTGGTGGTAGCTTGTGTTGCAGTTTTTGGGATGTGTCTCCCTTACAAAATGGCATGCTGAATTACGATTTTTTTACACTAACGTATATCTAAATATAATGCAATTAAGCAGAAAATGTAAACCCTATAAGCTCTATAACGACCTTTGCTGCTGCAAGCACATGAACATCTATGTCAAAGGTAACATTTCGTCATCAACATTTGCCCGTGAGTTACACTAAGTTCTTGTTCTTTCATACAAGTATTTGGACGACAATCTTACAGCTAGATCATCTGTCTTCCATCTACAGTATCTTTAACCATAACTTTCTAAAAGTAAGATTTGAATACTCTGTATTGAAAGTATAGTCTGCAGTTTTAAACGCTTCTCTTTCTTCCGGCTGGGTCTCACAAAACTGAACACAGCTTTAGCTCACGTCGCGTGCCACATTGTGATTGGTGGTGATTTCATATAACTTGTACTGTGGTAAAATGTTGTGTAGTTTTTGAAAAGTTAAGATAATAGCTGCTACTTAATTGATTTGGTGTCGTTGTCGTTGTTGTTGTTGTTTTTTTCAGACATTGTTTCTGTCCTGACCCGGTTCGGATCAGTCCTGAAAACCACCACAGAAGAAACGCCTAACGTTAATATTATCGGACTATATCATGTTGGAACCTTTTAGGTAACGTTACAGACATCTTTTGACGCATTTTGAAAAGGTTAACATGTCTTTACTACTTTCAAATTATAAATTTATACATAACTTTTTGCCATTTAGTTCAGTGGCATTTTTTTTATTTACAAAGACAGCTATACCAGGTTGCCACATAATGGCCTATAGCAATACGGCGGGAAATATAACGTAGGTACCAACGCTTATCGTATCGTTATCGTTTATCAGCCCCCAACATGTTTATCATTTGCTTACCTTAACATTATTCCAAAGCCGTCTTTCGTTGAAAACAAAGGGAGACATTTTGTCTTTTCCAATTTGATACAAATGTTAACTTAATGATATAACATTGCTGCAGTAAGGATAGAAGAGCACCACAGAAACATCATAATATGTTGTCGACATGACTCTTACGTTGTATTCTAATTAAGCAATAAGGTACTTGAGGCCGTGCTGTATCGTGAATAAATCACGGCTGAAGGGCGTCGTAGCGGAGTGCCTGCAACCCCTTCAGCCGTGATTTATTCACAATACAGCACGGCCTCAAGTACCTTATTGCTTTTATAAAATGGTTACCACACAATAAAAATATTAATATCAAAAATATATATTAATTTATATATATTAGGTTGTACGTTTTCATAAAGTAAAATCATTAGCCTTCCACTGTAAAAAGTAGTCCCTAACTGCTAAAGCTTTGTTTATGTTGCTAGGGGTGTAAATATTAATCGATTCGTATCGATGCATCGATTATGCAGCCGCCGATTCAATGCATCGATTCGTCCGCAAGAGTATCGATTAATGTGTTTATTTTGCCGCCTGTTTGTTCACTTGTCTATTTTTAGAATCCGTTCCGACCTTTCTTTTACTGTCTATGGCTCCGACGTAAGCGTACTACCTACTCCTAAGCTGCGGGTGGCGCTAACCTCATTATTGTCTTCTACTTCACACGTGTTACTTTCGTTTCACAGTCCATCTATGATGTTGTTCATGTTCACAGACACGTTGTTGTCTGACTTTCAAGAGCGATGATTTTGAACTGATTTTGTGTAGTATTCTATTTGCAGTTCATCTACTGCAGAGGATGTGTGACCATTACCTCTTAATAAGATGCAAATTGTATTTTCAAAATGTAATTTTGTATAAATGAAACTTTTTAAAACAGTGAATAGGCTAATTGGCCATAGTAGACCTGCACTATAAGCATTAGCCTTTTTTTTTCTTATTACAATTTATCTGATTGCACTTTGTAGATGCAGTAACTTATATTTGCTGTTCTATTTGCAGTGCATTGAGCACAACTGCTTTAGTGTAACACACATTATGTGAATAGAATACTGTTTCTGTATTCTCAATAAAAGGCAAATTATTTACTATTTTTGTTGATTTATTTGAAACTTCATAGATATCATGTAAAAATATTTAGTATTGAATCGAATCGGATCGAATCGCATCGTATCACAGGGAATTCTGAAGTATCGAAAATAATCGAATCGTTGGCTTAAGAAATCGGTATCGTATCGAATCGTCTTGAAGGCTCCGATTTACACCCCTAGTGGTTGCTAAGGAGATTCAATGATACACAGAACGTTGAGTGAAGGTCGTAGCCGTGCTGTATCTTGAATAAAACACAGCTGCTGACCAATCAGAATTGAGGAATGGAACTAACCGTTTTATAATTAACTTATTACATTAATTAGTGAGATATCATAGTAGTTGTTTAAAGAACAATCCCAGATTTTTAAAACAAAGTTGTTACTGACTGAAAATCCCGACATCCACGCTAGCTCTTCCTGGCGTTTAACAAATCGGTTGCACGTTTACAGAATTAATTTGAATGATTCCATCAGGAAGCGGACCGTGCTTTGATTTTTGTGCATTTTTATTAGTTTTTTTTTCTATCAATTAATTTGTCTGATTTGCAATTATTTGATATTTTGATTAATAGTTAACTTTATTGAACCAATAAATAATAATCATATCTTCTGCCACAATTTTTTTATTCAGACATACTAATAGATAACTTTGCTGTTTAATAAAGAATACAAGACATTGGTCATAGAGTTTTCAATCTCTCATTTACTTTTGTATAGGACTGTGAGCACTGAAAGGGGAACATGTCCTCTACTGACTGTTCAACCCAGTCGAGCACTGGCGGACGAGAAGTTTCAGATTGTCATAATGAATTTACTGCCAAATCAAAAGGTGACGCTGCACTCTCTACATCAGTCAGAGGACAAGGACTTCTGGGAGGCATTTGGACACTATGTCAGTGATGAACACGGAACAGTGACGGGTGCGTAGTACAGTCTATAAGTCTAAAGGTGATGTACAGGGCTGAAAGGTGATGAAATTTCTGAGTAATGTTGCTGGGCCGCTGTGCTGCCGAGAGATTTGTGGTTGGGCACTTTTCCATTGAGAATGGGCAACACATATCAATCGGTCGTGGGCCCTGTATCTGGTTGCCTGTTGACAGCAACATTGCCCAGAAGTGTTAGAAAAGTTATCACTGTAATATATGTGACCTTGGACCACAAAACCAGTAATTCTTTGAAATTGAGACTTCTGCATAATTTTAAAAGCTGAATAAATAAGCGTTCCATTGATGTATGGATAGAAAATATTTGGCAGAGATACAATTCAGGATCCGAGGGTGCAAAAAATGTAAATATTTAGAAAATCACCTTTAAAGTCCAAATGAAGTTCTTAGAAATGCATATTACTAATCAAAAATTAAGTTTTTATATATTTACAGTAGGAAATTTACAAAATATCTTCATAGAACATGATCTTTACTTAACATCCTAATGATTTTTGGCATAAAAGAAAAATCAATTATTTTGACCCATACAATGTAATGTTGGCTATTGCTACAAATATACCTGTGCTACTTATGACTGGTCTAGAGTCACATATTCCCCAGTAACATACAATACCATTTGAAAGTTTGGGATGGGTATAGGGCTGTAACGATTCCTCGATTCTATTCGAGTATTCGATTAAAAAAAAATCCTCCACATTCCACATATTAAACCCATTTAAAATTATAATAAAGCATAATGCTATTAAAAATTCGCAAACGCCTTGATTCAATTAAATATATATATATATATATGCACTTTAATTGTTTACATGCATGTAAGTTACTTACGTGCGTCTCAGATTCACAGTAAATGTTGCTAAACAAGAACTGTTAGCATTTACATGTGTGGAGCATCTCAAACTCTATCACTGCATTTTATTGTGAGTTTTGGTTAACGTTTATCTGGAAACCCAAAGTGTGCTATTTCATCAGATTTGTAAGGTATATCATTTATAATCCTACGCAAACACAGGAGAATACATCAGTACATCTCTTTATGCTAACTGTTAATCGCAATTTCAAAATAAAAGTTTAAACCCTCGCCATGAGTTTACATGTTTTGATGTCCACATATTCAACAAGTTACAGTGTCTGCAGCATTTCTGTCATAAAGAAATGGCCAAATTTTAAAGATTAAGTGGATATTTGAATTAAATGTTTGTTGAGTCAATATTAAACAAGGATTAAACAAATATTAAAGTTTTAAAAAAGGCAGCGGCTATTTGCACCAAGTGCAAATAGCTAAAGATTATATTTACACTATGTTGAAATAGCAGGATTTAATACCTATTGCAAACAGGCGCAATTATCTGCACCTTGGTATTGTAGTAAATTAAAACGGTATGCATTTACGCAATTACGTACTGGGTGTAAATTATAATTTTAATTAAGTTTATTAAATGGTACTGCCTTAATAAGCCCTCCCTACACCTACCCTGACCCTAACTGATATTTTACTTTCAACTTTTCAATTATGTCCTTCATTTTTTTGAAAATAAATGCCTTTCTGATATGATATGAGATTTGAAAAGGGAGACAAAAAGTTTGTCAGAAGGGGGATTCGAACCCGCATTGGTCGCGTCGAAAAGAGTGAAACGCGTTTTATCCTCTTCACCACTGGAGCTGAGAATTAATAGCCATTTTTTGCATTGTTGACTATTCCAGTTACACATTGGTGGGTGGAGTTAGTGTAAAAAGCCTCTGCCAACAAGATGGGCTATTTGCACTTAGTGTAAATAGACAGTCCGTTAAAAAAACAATCGTCAGGCCATTGGTGCCCTCTGCAGGCATTTGTTACAGTATAATGCATAATGTACATTAGCTTTACTGTTTATAATACATTCCCCCGGTTTCACAGACAAGGATTAAGCCTAGTCCCAGACTAAAATGTAAGTCTGAGCTGTTTCAACTGAAAGAAACTTGCACTGACTTGTCTCTGACTTGTTTTGTCTTCGACCAACTAAACACCATATGAATCTAGTTTAAGCTGGATTTTTCAGCTCGGCACCAGAATGTACACTATTAACGGAATTCACTAATGTATCAATTTATAGAATAAAAAATTATCCAGACAATAATAACATTATTTTATCTTGTTAAAACTTAGTGGCCAAAGATAGAAGTTTGGGAGGCACCTATGAAGGCACAGAGCAGATGGGGTTGATATGGAGCATGAGGCCCATACCAGGAAGTCGCCCTGGACTCAGGTAACTTCGGATGGCGAAATTTGATGTTTTGTTGATTGCTGTCTGTCTCACAAAGTTAAAATTTTTTTTGCCAAATCAACTTGCATTTTTCTAAAGGGTTAATCTTTGCTTCTTGTCTCTTTTATTCAAGATTGCGTAAGATTAATATACTAGCCCCAATGGTGATTCACATCTCAGTATACAGTGGGCATCTATCGCAAGGCTTCAGCCAGATAACACCCCTGGCAACCAGTGTCACAGAACGCTGGTATGTTGCACCAGGTGTGCAGAGGGTGAACATCAGGGAGAAAGGAGTACGAGGAACTTTATTTCTTCCTCCAGGTACACACAACCACACAACAACATAGTGATCATAATACATTACATCTAAAAATGCAATTGATATATACAGTGACTCAAATAAGGCTCTGCTAAGATGATTCATTTCTGAATTAACATTCATTTTGATATGGGTCAAAGACAAAAAAGGGTTTAAGCATAAAAACAATAAGTGTAATACTGCTTTAACTTGTTGTTTTCCAAAAAAAAAAACGTTTTCTGTTTAATATAATAGCATTTTTGTTTTGTTTTTTTTTAAACAAAAAATAAGTATCATACATTTTTCCCTAATTTACAGAAGACACCCACTAAAATGTTATTCAGTGTAACAGTTTTGTCAGGTATATTTATAACAAAAATCAATTTATGACATATTAAAAGACAAATTACTTTCACTCCAAATACTAAGTAGTTATTAGTAATTAATCCATTTTTAAAATAATTTACTAATTTAAAACACAATTTAATATGCTCCCTTATTCTTTTATATTTCATATATTTTAATATGTACAAGTCAGAATAAGCATGTTGTTTGAATTTTTACATCAAGTGTGTTACACTGAATGACAATGTAACATTATTTCAAGCAAATTTTGACATTTTATTCTCCAAAAACTTTTTTGAAACCTTAAAAGTAGACAGTGTACTTACATTTAACGTGCTTTCTATGGACATAAAATCAATTGTAAATCTCTTTTGACGTTGACATCTTAACGTCTATAAATTTTTTAAATAACAGGATGATAGAACCGTCTTGATATCATAATGAAAATGCCTCAATAAAAGTACAAAGTTCTTTCAGAAATATTAAGTTTGGAATAATCTTTAAAGGTTGTATCAGCAATTTCTAGCCTGAAACATAAAGTGTCAAATTCAGCTGACCTTTCATCACGATCCGCTCGCTGTCTGCCCCATAAATTGTCTGTGAAAAAACCGCGTCTCTCTGGTCAGCCTAGGGTCCGAGATATGCCAAAAAAACAATCGGCAGCGAGCGGATCGTGAAGAAAGTTCAGCTGAAATTGACACTTTATGTTTTAGGCTAGAAATCGCTGATACAACCTTTAAATATTATTTCTTGGAAATAAAAAAACAAAACTGCATTACCAGCATTTGAAAAAGTTTTATCTGCCACATGTTGTGCATAACTGTATGTCAATGTCACTGCATCTTTTAAAATAGGCGATAATTTGACAATTTTATGACAGGGCAAAGTTAGTTCAGGTTGTAAAATGTCGAAACTGTATTTTTTTTAGTTAATCCAGGATATCCATAGGATAATCTGTTTTACTCAATTTATTTCACAGTACGAAAGAAAAGTTCTTTAAATTAAAACAACTTTCAATTAAAACGAAGGTTTTTCAAAACCACTTGGCACATTTCACTGTATTTTTAAAATATAAAATTTTAAATATTAAAGTGCATACAGACAATTTTCTTGGAAACTTTTGGGTTCTGTAAATTGCTTGTAAACAGCTTACCATGTATTTTTTTTTTTAAGGTCCTGGACCGTACCCTGGTGTTTTGGACCTGTGGGGAGGAGGTGGTGGCTTGGTAGAGTATCGTTCAAGCTTGCTTGCGTCTCATGGCTTTGCATCCATGGCACTTGAGTACCTCGCTCCAGAAGAGCTGAGTACAGCTGAAGTTGATGCAGCATACTTTGAGGTACATGTAACTGAAAACTTTTGACAGTCTAAAGTCTATCAGAAAAGTATTATAATTTTTTCTACTTTATATTTGTGTGTGTGCATATACATTGTTCCTGCAGAAAGCGTACCTGATCCTGCAGAATCATCCAAAGGTAAACAGGGACCGTATGGCAATGCTTGGGCTGTCTTTTGGAAGTGCTGTCACACTCACCATGGCAGCCTACTCCAAAGTCATCAAGGTTTGCTTGTCCTACACACAAATATATTGTTATCTACATTTGAATGCAGCTTTTTAGTTTTTAATGTCATATTACTGTTTTGTAGCCCCAGTGCTGTGTGTGTATCAGTGGAAGCCATGTGTTTCCTGTTAATAAATCCCTCTTCGAAGTCTTTGAAGAAATGAAAAAGTGAGTGAACATTAAAACATAATTAATTTACAACCCGACTGAGCCTCATCTAAAGTAGTAATTATGTGTCACATCCCTCTCCATATTTGTGTATAGTCCAGTAGTACTAGAAATAAAGCCTAAATTATTGTGAAACAACTTTTTGGAATTTAAATAATGGTTCTGTTTGAACTTTTATGCACACTATTAAAAAAAATTAGGTAAGTCTGGTTATTCAGAGATTTTGAAGGAAATTCCCTGTATACATATATTTGTTAGCTTACTTAAATTAGTGAATTTGTGTTATTTTATCTGTGCAGATCAAAACCTTTGCCTTTCTGTCAGGTTAATTTAAAAGGATAGTTCCAAAAAATGAAAATTCACTCATAGGCCATCCAAGACTTTTTTTTCTTCAGTTGAACAGTAAAGAAGATTTTTAGCTGAAATTATGGTGCTTGGTGATTCATAAAATGCCATGAGTCAATGGCCATCGTTAGTATAAATCGTCAATATAAATTAATCCTATGATGCCCGTTATATATATTTTATTCTATGTTGCCATTTTATGAACCACCAAGAACCACCGTTTTAGCTAAAATCTTCTAAAAACAGTTCTATTGAAGAAAACAGTCACCTACATCTTGGAAAGCTAATTTTAATTTATGTGTAAACTATCCTATTGACAAGTGACTAATTTTGAAAATTGTATAAGATGTTTCTGTCTCACATGTAGTACTCTTCCACTAGTGTTGGGCGATATGCACAATTTTCATATCGTCCTTTCGTCAGCCTGTGAGATCGCCGATACACAATACTATCGTACTAATTTATTTAATCAATATGTAATAAATTCCTTATTCGTTTTGTAAGGGTAGTGCATGTGACTAATGCCGAGTTCAGACTGCACGATTTTCAAAGCAATCGCTTCACAGATGTTTTCACACTGCATGACTATCTGGGGTAGCATTCCGTCGCTGCTGTGTTTACGCTGCACGATGGATCGGCGACAGGGGGTTTCACACTGCATGACTTTACAATAGGAAGAATCGCCGACAACTTTGTCCCGGTCCGCAAACTACGTCTCACAACCAAACACACGCGAGAAGTGACATGGAAACAACGCGAGGTCAGGTGCGCAAGTTCTCACGTGAGACTGGGATTATTATTTAAAAAATGGCAGCCCTCAAGAAGCTTGTCATACAAATTGCATGTGCACTCATTTGCAGCGAAAAGAAAAGAAAAGAAGCCGAAACTATGCTTGTTGATATTGTGGTCTATACCTCGTAACTCCTCCCCCAACTTCTCGCTGGCCTGGATGTTGCTGTCTCATTGGCTGTAGGTAATCGCCGATGTGATTTTCAGTCAGATCACCTTTCACACGGCATGATTTTGAATCGCCGACAGGTACAGATATTTAGCATGCCAAATATCTCAGGGGTGTCGGCGACACGTCGGCGATTCTCTCAGATCGCGTCTTTGATAGTTCACACTGTGTGATTGTTACTCACATGAACGAGCACCGATTTGCCTGTGATTTCGGGCATTTGTCGGCGATTTCTCAAAACCTGTCGGCGAGTCAAAATCGGGGCTAAAATCATGCAGTCTGAACTCGGCATAAGTTGTGCGTGTACAGAGTGCTGACGGTAGTTCTGTTGGATAGGTTTAAGTTTACTTTCGGTTTCATTCTCTGCTATCTTCAGTGAGTGGTAAATGTGCGTGTGTGAATGCAAATGAATGTATCTTTCTTTACCCATCATATTGTCATAATGTTACCGCTGAATGTCTGATCTTTGTCATCAGTTCATGTTATAGTTCAGTTCATATTGATTGTGGAGAAACGGTGCCCGTGTAATTCACGTGCACATGTTTAGCGCCATTTTATGGCATCATAATTCTAGTTAACGCCAGAGCCATATAAAAAGAGAGTTGCGACACGCTTTGATCTCGCCGCCGCACGGTCACGTGGTTCATGGAGCTCTCAATAGTTCCAAACAGCTCCGCGCTGTCAATGTGTTTGAATGGAGTTAAATAGGATAGACAGCAGTTTTACTATATTTGCAGCAATTTCGAGTAATTATTAACACATAATGTGCATTGATTGTGTATTGATAACTTCTCTGAATACGCTTTACAATCGCATTTTATTCTGGGGAGTGATAAAGAGACATAATTAATATGTTCTCATACTCTTTGGCAGTCAAATGTGACCAAACACCTTAAGTGTAACTTTTATTAAATTAAATAACTGTAATATATATAGTTATGTTCTATTTAGTAAATATTTTGAGGAGGTTTTTTTGTACTTAATATGTGCAATAATGATCCTGACCATTTAAAAGATAACATTTTCTAATATAGTATTTAGATTACAGTTAGTGTAATATTTAAGGTTAAATACATCTGCATGTGTATTTGGACATGATCAAACACTCTTTTTTTATACAGTATGTTTCGATTTAACGATTTAATGTTAAATAAAAAAAGTAATTTACTCTTGTTTTATGATATTCAAATATACAACATAAGTGAATATTATAAAAGGCAAGCAAAAATGGCATTTAACATAATAGAAAAGATGAAAATAATGTTTAAAAAAACACAAGGCAAAGAATTGCATTCAGCATACATTTTTATCGTGTTTCTTGAATGCAGTCTTTACTGAAACTAATTCAACCTCCTACAGTGAGAGGAAGATTGCAGAAAGACTAAAAACAAAAATATGACAACTAGTATCTGGTTATGGTCGCTATTACGGTGTTTCTCACGTTATCCAGCTGCATTTACAGTTTAACTGTTTATTTTTTAACGATAAACATTAACTATAACACCCTTCATAAAACACCACTATTGGCCAGTTTTTCGAGAGGTCAACTGATGCGTTAAAATGTAAAGAAATGCAGTCATTTCTTCAATATATTTGCGACTGTGCTTGAGAAGCGCTGAAATGAATGGGCTTCAATGGAGGAGCTATTGGTTGTTTGGAACTATTGACCGCTCCATGACACTTCCGCATTCCTCAGTTCCTATGGAAGCCTATGGGAGTGTCGCAACTCTCTTTTTATATGGCTCTGGTTAACGCATACAGATGTTACTGAGGTGAATGTTTATGTTTACTATATACAGTCGGATTCTCATATATCGTATTTAATTCAGCCTAAGCCACATTTTACTACCTCTGTTATCCTAATGACTGTCTACACTTAATCTATGTACACTGTATGATGAATAAATCTCTTACCCATTTTCACTGCACGTTTATACCGCGGCAAGTTTCTGAGGCATCGTAGAATCACTTTCCGCGCTGCATCGCTAAAGTTAGGTGCCTTTTTGACGCATAATAATAATAATAATCGTCTTCCTATCGTCAAAGGCATCAGCAACAGGCGATATCTTTGACTATCGTCCATACACGATACTATCGTCTATCGGCACAACCCTATCTTCCATAATAAATCAAGTCAGTAAATCATCCATATGACACATTTACAGTAAATTACTGATGCTAATGATAAACAGTAACAAGTAATGTTGATTGCAGGCATATGAATAGAGTACATGTGAATGAGGAGAACCAGGTAATACACAGAGACATCATCTTGCCGATTCCCTCAGATCCAGCCCTCAAAGTAGATGTGAGTACAACTTCTATATAGATTATATAAATTTGTTCATATACAGTATCCACCTTTTTCTTTAGTCTATGAGTGAAACTTCCAATTTATTAGCTGCTATAGGGAAATACTGAGAATAACAACAATGTGCAGTAAACGGTAAAACAGTTTGCACTACAAACCAGTGTGTTTATAATTAAGATTATACGTTAAAATACTATGGTTAAAATACACAGCAGTTTGCAATATCAAGTAGCAAAACAAGCTGTTTTTTACAGCTAAAAATAGCTGGATGTGAATCAGACCGGAAGCCAGGCCCATAAAACTTACAAATGTCCATGCCCAATTTTACAAGAAGATAAAGGTGGATAGTCTCTTTACTTCTATGTTTTTTTTTTTTTTTTTTGCAATGTTGGTTCTGTTTTTGTTTTTTAGGTTGGGAAAATAAAGTGTCCTCTTCTGTTGGTGAACGCTGGTGATGATCAGAACTGGGCTTCTGTTGAATCTGCTGAAGATGTGAGTTATATTTATTTCAGATTGGCCAAATTGAATATATTACTAAACATTTGTGATTTAAGAAGAGGCCAATATTAAATGAAAAACCATGTTTTACAAACCAATTTTTATCTGTAAGTCTTTTATTTCCGCATTTGTTTTTGCATTTTCTCAATATATATCCCAAGCAATATATATGAAAAACAATATATATTTTTTTTACTTTAACTAAACCCAATGAAAATAAGACATTATTACAAAACATTTGTGATTTCAAAAGAGGCCAATATTAAATGAATAGTCACCCAAAAATGAAAAGCCATGTTTTACAAACCAATTTTTATCTGCAAGTCTTTTTTTGTCTGCAATTGTTTTTGCATTTTCTCCATTTTTATATATATATATATATATATATATATATATATATATATATATATATATATATATATTTATTTATTTATTTATTTATTTTTATTTTTTATTATTTTAACTAAAACCAATGAAAATAAGACATTATTACAAAACATTTGTGATTTAAGAAGAGGTCAATATTAAATGAATAGTCACCCAAAAATGAAAAACCACGTTTTACAAACCAATTTTCTTTATTATTATTTTTTTCTCTGTTACAGTGTGGTTATTCATTATTAAAATAAATAAATAAAATAACAATACATAAATGAAGCTGGAATGAAATAAAATGTAAATATTAGATTTTTTTTTTACTTTAAATAAACCCAATGAAAATAAGAAATGCTGCCTTGACAACTAACAGAAATAAAACGGTTTATGTTCTAAAATTACTAAAACTGAAAAAAATAAAATAAACTAAAATGTAAAATAAAATGAAAATGAAAACTGATTATATAAAAAAATATATATATATTTCAAATCTTATTGGTAAATATTGCAATAGAATATAAATAATACTAAAATAACACTGCTCTGTGAAATTTAACCTGGAGATGACACAAAAGGAAAAACTTGCACCTAGTGGCCAAGGCAGAGACTGTATTTTTGGATGAACTTTCCCTTAACACGCAATGTCAACTTTGGCCACCAGATGCCACTATCACAATCTACAAGCAATCTAATGCCAAAGATTTGTTACTTTTATCTAATGATTTATAGGTCTGTTTAAAAAAATATATATAACACTTTACAATAATATTTATTAGTTAACTACGTTAACATGAACTAACTATGAACAATAGTTAATGGTAATTCCAGCATTTACTAATACTTTATTAAAATCACAAGTTATGTTTGTTAGAATTAGTTAATGCACTGTGAACCAACATGAACAATTAACTGTAGTTTTATTAACTAACAGTAACAAAGATGAATAAATAGTTAATACTAACCTTAGTGTAGTGTTCTCACCTAGGACTGAAATGTTTTCATCTGAATTGGATATTTAATATGTCTTTTACACACAGATGGAGATGATGATGGAGAAAGCAGGAAATCGAGACCTGTTGACAGTCCTGACATATCCTGATGCGGGTCATCTGATAGAACCTCCATACTCGCCTCACATCCGTGCATCCAACTTCATCCTGCAGGAAATGAAAGAGAAGAGTAAGCTTGCATGATCTACTGATCCTTTCCTCTTTGCATTTTTTTAATATAGAATCAATATATTTAGATTTTCTTAAATGAGTGGTTATGTAAATGTATGTGTTTGAATATTCATCTATATCTGTTATTGTTGCTGCAGTTGTCATGTTATGGGGTGGACAGACTAAACCGCACGCATACGCACAGGAGGACGCATGGGCCAAGATTTTAGGATTTCTGCAGCAGCACCTCTACTTAAGTTCAAACTTTGCAGTAAAAGCCAAACTGTAGTTCTGTAGTCATTTACGACAGTTAAACCTCATTTCAAATAATGTTGATAATGATTGCCAACACTTTGTTGTTATTACATTTCTTCATATTAGTATCTGTTGTAAATAAAAGTGGACAGTGAGTATTACTTTATGTAATACATTTATAGTATAAGTTACGCATAATGCATTATAAAGGTTTGTAATAATAATGTATGTGTTATGATGACACTAACTTTGGGGTTTGAAGGTTTGTTGGGCATTTTGTTTTGATGCACTTCATTTATACACACAATCCACCTCTTTCTAAGAATATTTAGAAACACTATGTTGAAATGAGATTAATTCATTATCTTATTTAATTTTGTTGCAAATGTATTTTGATAAAAAGAATGATTTCTATTTTCTCAAGTGAATATCATAATTATTACATAATTATAGTATTTTAAACAGAAGAATCAATGCTAAAGCCACCAGATTGTATCTATATTTAGGTGTTATCTGGATGATTCTGTAACTACTTATTACTTACAACTAAAAAAAAAAGTTAATGGCTGAATATGTAATGTAATGATTTCATCATGTTTCATGTTTTACTATTAACAGAACATTTGTGGATTAATAAATATGTTTTCGCCATGTTCAATTTCATGTTTTTACATTTGCAGAACCAGTAATGCATTACAAGTAACTTGAGTAATCAGATTACTTTTTCAAGTAACTACACTGTAAAAAGTTTTCACCAGATTCAACTTAAAAACCTAAGTTCAGCAGCTGCCTTAAAATGTCAAGTTATATCAGCTTAAAACTACAAGTCATTTTAACTCAAATAAAACAAAATGAGTTGATTTAAATTGTGAGTTGAAATGACTTAAGGTAATTTCACTTAAAACTTTAAGACAGCTGCTAAACTTAAGTTTTTAAGTTGAAACTGGTAAATGCATTACTTTCGAATTTACAGTAAATTGTAGTTACTTTTTTCAAATAAGTAATGCCAGTTACTTTGTTTTATTCATTTATTTACTGACCCATGTTGAAAGAAATCAGAATTAATTTTACTTTTGGTGTGAAAGGGCTTTTACATATGCCAAAAATATAACTTTTTTTATATTAAAAACATACAAGCAAGTCCAGTTCAGATGAGAAAAGTAACGCAGAAGTAACATAACACATTACTTTTCATAAAAAGTAACTTAGTAATTTACTTTTTTAGGATGTAAATTAATATTGTAATGCATTACTTTTAAAAGTAACTTTCCCTAACACTGCACAGAACAGCTGTGGATTAATATGCTATTTTAAAAATATTTTCATTTTCATTTAAGAGTGTGTTTTTGTTGTTAAGTAATTACAATTATGGCTACTTTTTCATCATAAAGTTCAGAAATGTGAGTACTGTAGAATTTGGTTTTGGAGGTATGACAATATGAAATGGTAATAATACATTTCTGAGGGGAAAAAAGTGAAAATATTCCTTTTAAATTTCTAAAAAGCAGAACAACACATCCCATTATTAATGACCTTTTTTTAAAAATATGTTTATTTACTTTGAGTTTTATCCTGTTAACAGGCTACTAGATAAGTAACGGAGAATAATTAGAGTACATAATGTATAAAGATGTTTCACATTATTCAAACGCCACAGAACTATGAACGTTTTAACGTGATAACTGTTCTTTAAACTTCGTTAAACGTTTTTTGGCGCCGCGCCTACAGTATGATCCCCAAAAACTGCGGTTCGCGCTTGCGCCATAAAATCACGTTTATTCTAAAATGTGCTGCCCCAAAATGCTTCTTGGTAGGCAGCTCAGAAGAATTTGAGACACCGCCAGAGTGTTTGGCGAGATACACGGTTTGTAGCAGTACTACTACATGCGTAAATCAGCGTTGTTTAATATCATGGGCGGGAGCTTCGCGTCTCCCACGCTCCACACACACAGTTACTCAGCTCTGGAAAACATTGGTGGAGAACGAGAGCAACAATGTGGATTCTCCAGATTACAGCTCTTACGATATGTAAGTTTTATTTATCAGTATTCTTCTATTCATAACACAAATATAACAACCACTGGCTTTCATTTGATACAGCTGTTTGATCAGAAGTCCGATGGTGACAGAATTATTATTGTTTTTTACACAGATCAGTGTGTTTGGGTTTTGATTTCTGTAAATTACCAGTACACAGATAGATTAAGAAATAACTAGAGTATAAAAGTTGTTTATATTAGATTCAAAACGTTTTTAGTTCTATTTTAAAACTTTTCTGCTTCTTAAGTGTAAACATGCAAAGAAAGATACAGTATGTAGTATTTGTAAAATGTTATGTAGTCAGCTTCAAATATAAATGTATTTCATTTTGGTGTTTCATAGTTTCGGTAACTAGAGGTTTGTGTACATCCCATCTGGTTTTCTGCATGCCACATTCAACTCTCCATCGGGTCAATAAACGTTCTCATGTGATATTCATTGAATAATTGAATAATTAGAAACAGACTTTACTGTAACCAGGAGGCAAAATGATTAACCATGTGTATACTTTACACAATGTTTCAGTGATGTAACAGTTTACACTAAAGTGGAATAGAAAAATGCATGAGTTACGTAACTAAGGGGCTAGTTGTCACAAAGTTTGTGTCAAAGAAACTAAGATTTTGCATCGAATCAAATACACAAATATTTTCTCTAGTGCTGGTTTATTCCTTCCTTTCCTTTTAAGACTTCAATGTAATTGGCTATATGTAAAACGGAAAAATATGGAAAGAATTAAGTGTGGCAACTGGCTTCAGTCTCCTATATAAATGAACCTTCATTGTACTTTTTAAATGTCTGTGGTTATCATTTTAGATTCACGACACTTGTTATGCCCAAAAATATTAGCATTCAATCTCATTAATACAATCAATGTGATTCCCATAGCTTTTGCTTTGCACACCCTGGCACAATTACCCGATAACAATGACAAGTGTGCAGAGGGGAGTTGTTATCCTGCTACGGGCGATTTGCTGATAGGCAGAGCACATCGGCTTGCAGCCTCCTCCACCTGCGGACTGGATGGACCTGAGACATTCTGCATTGTGAGCCATTTGCAGGTAATGCCGTTATCACCAGTGTTGGGGAAAGTTACTTTTAAAAGTAATGCATTACAAAATTGTGTTACTCCCTAAGAAAGTAACTAATTACAGTACTTAGTTCAGTACTTAGTTACTTTTTATGGAAAGTAATGTGTTACGTTACATTTGCATTACTTTTGCATTACTTTTTAAATCTGGGCAGGTTTGCTTGTTTGTTTTTAATATAAAAAGTTCTATTTTTGGCTAATGTAAAAGCCCTTTTACACCAACATGAGAAACGAATAAGCCCAAATGTTATTTCATCTGAAGTCATTTTTGCTTATTAGCTTGGTTGAACTGTATCATTGAAGGTCAGCAGCGAAGACATTGGTTAATAAAATTGAAGTAAATACTCCATAGTTCTGTGTCATATTCTGAGTCTGTATTTACTCCCGATTTCTCTCAACATGGGGACAGGAGACTTGTCAGTCAGTAACTGGCGTTACTTATTTTAAAATAGTAACTCAGATATTTTCTTGTGAGTTAAAAAGTAATGTGTTACTTTTTAAAAAAGTAATCTGATTACGTAACTTGCATTACTTGTAATGTGTTACCCCCAACACTAGTTATCACCATTGAGAATAATGAAGAAGAGCACAAAAGTAGTAATGATATATACATTATATATTACATATAACTTAAAAACATCTGATTTGATCATAATCTTTCTATGTTGCTGGGTGGGTTTCTTTCTACACTTATATTCACTGTCTGATAAACAATCGGGTCTCTGTGTGGAGAGTATGTGGTGGGAGGATGAAGGCCCCATGTCATATGTTCCAGACCCCCTTAGGCCACTGTTTTGCTCATTACACTATCTGTGTGGCCCGTTTTTTCTGTGTATTAGATATTGTGAGTGATGAATTGAGCAATGGTGAGAGGCTCAGACTGCAAATGTCAATGTGCGATGTGCGTGTGATCTGAACTGTCTGTAAATTTAATCTGGAACTTAATAGTCCAATGTATAGCACACAGTGGATTTGTAAATATGAAGCTATCAAATCTTAAAAGAATTTTCATCATTTACTCAACCTTATGACAATCCAAATTCTCATGACTTTCTGTCTTCATGGACAGTGTTGGGTATAATGTATTAGTTACATTAGTAATGTAATCAGATTACTTTTTAAGTAACTAGTAAAGTAACACATTACTTTTTAATTTACAATAACATATCAGAGTTACTTTTACAAATACAATTCAATTAAAAAGTTTTCCCCATTTATTGTTTGAAAGCTCTCCTGTCCCCATGTTGAGAGAGATCAGTAGTAAGGTGTTACTTTAGTTCTAGAATAAATGGGAACATACATTAGTTTATCTCACTCACAAAAAACAGATTCCAGTATTCCTCAAAATGAATCCATAGGGACCATGTGACGTCACTGTGCTTTATCGCCGCCATTTTTGTGTCCGCGCTACCTATTTCAGTCTATGGTCACAGCTGCCACAACTACCAGAGGAAGATCAACAAAACTCCCAGAATGTTCAGAACAAGGATACAATATGCCCGGGATCTGATATTCTGTTAGCTGTAACAACAATCATCAGAAAAAAAACCTAACTTCAGTTTTATTCGATCTCAGCAGTGCTTGAAGTGGGTCGCTATGCATACAGTAGCCTTTAGTGTACCGGTGTCATTCACGCAGGTGCTTTTCACAGCAAGGGTGTTTTTTTCGGCACAGCAAGAGTAGTGGAATAATAATTAATTATTGAATAAGATTGTGAATCAGTACATTATAACCAAAATAATGCCTTAATGAAAAGAAGCATTTTTTTGCGATTACATCATTTTGAACCGATCAAAGAAAGCAATCGAACAGCAAGTTCAAAACAGTGTTAATGCAGAGAATAGTGACTTACAGTACATCCAGATGCCGTACATTATTTGTTTCAGTGTGTATTTGGCTTAAGAGCAAGATTATGTTTTAGATTATGCAGTGTTTAGTGAATTATGAAAATTAAATAATAAACGCTAAACTATTGTACTACATAGCGTTCGTCATTGCAACGCCTGCAGTACAGTATATACATGTAAAAAGGTTCTCAAAAATAATTTGTTTTGCTAAAACTATTTAGGTACAATTACTCTAAAAATTATTTGTCATACAAAAATGGCACACAAGTTACACACAAACCATCGTCCCGAGTAAATGGTACCTATTGTGAATAGTGACTGGCTGCACAAGTGGTGTAATAAACTAAACTAAAATGGTATTGCAGCCATATAGCTTGAATGAATACAAATGCATATTTTAAATAAAGAAATCTCTTGCTTTTGGTGCTTGAATTTGTGCTTCAATAATGAGATTCAGGTTTAGGAATACACAAGACGTGAAAGACTTCTTCCCTCAGGTATATTTTATGTTTTCTTGGCTTGCTGGTTGTTGGGCTTATGCTCAATAATCACTTTTTTTTTTTTTTTTTTGCATTCGCCAAAACTAATTTGCCGAAATCTAAGCGCGGACTGTAAGGGAATTAGTGCCGTCAGCGCGAGTCCCGTTCGCTGTGAAGTAGCGACCAGGATTCTTCAAGGTCTTAAAGCCTTCATCGAGCGACTACGTTCACAATAATTTACACTTTTTGTGTAAACATAAAGCATACATACCTAAAAATACAATCAAGTCAAATACACAGTGCGGGAAGTAGTAGTAAAAAGTAATTTATTATTTCAATTTATTATTGAATCTCATTTAGATGCGCTGTGTCTGTTGTCATATCGGACACAAATATGGCGGCGAGCATAGCGGAAGTGACGTCTTTGGTACCCATGAATACAAAACAGTGAAATGGCACTCAGAATATGGCGCAAACCTGTAATAATTAAATGTTAACTAATACAAATATCCTTTATGTATTTAATCCCATTTTATTAACCAGTGTCTTTGCTGCTGACCTTTGATGATCTAATCTTGTTTTATTATCACTGAACCAACATTGTTAATGGAGAAGGAGATGTTTTGTAAAACGCCCTACTGATTATTTTTCTTATAATGATAATAAATGGGGTTGGAAGCTATTTAGAAACCCATTCATTAAAAGACATAATTAAATAGCCTAAATCTCATTCACAGTTAACCATATTCAGTTTGCAAATGGTTATAAGGCTCAAGAGAACCAATGACATTTGTGTTGATGCCAAGTTTGTGAATGATATGTTAGAGCTTCAGTGTAAGGGAATATCATTAGTAGCAACATTACAGCAAAATCCAGATGCAACTGAAAGACTTCAGAAGACTATAGCGCAGATTTACTAACATTTTACGCCAGCGCAAACCCTCTTTTTATGATAAAAAAAACTACCGTCAAGATTTACTAAAGACACCCAGTGAAAAATTTGCTCTGAAAAGGTGTGGACACTCTTAATTAAAAATAAAGGTGCTTTAAAAAGTTCTTCACAGCGATGCCATAGAAGAACCATTTTTGGTTCCACAAAGAACCATTCAGTCAAAGGTTCTTTAAAGAACCATCTCTTTCTTACTTTTTTATAATCTGAAGAACCTTCTTTTTACCACAAAGAACCTTTTGTGAAACAGAAAGGTTCCTCAGATGTTAACGGTTCTTTATGGAACCATTTAGACAAAAAAAGGTTCTTCTATGCCATCGAGAAGCACCTTTATTTTTAAGAGTGCACAGTTTCCCTTTCAAGCACACAGTCTATGAGAGGAGAGTATTTAAATTAATTGATTTACTAAGATTTAGGCTAATCAACTTACTGGTATTTGTGCCAATATTTAACGCTCAAAAATAATGTCTTAAACCAGACACTAATATTTGTGCAGCTCTTGGTAGATTGCATTGGTCATTAGGGAAATGATCAGTCTGCATCTGTGTTTGATAATGTGTGCATTGTCAGTCGATATTCCACAGAACTTTCCACTCCCATCAGCATTTTAATGGGATTGCGCTCTCATGCTAATTTTGCCCTGTTTAGTACATCTGGCCTGATAGGTATACTATAGCGTATTATATAGCAAATATAGTCTTTTAGACTTCTTTTATAATGTATTTTGACAGTTTTTGAGCTTTGAACATCAGTCCCGATTAACTTTCATTGTATTAAATGTTATTTGTACGATACTGTAATTTTACTTGACCAAGTAGATTTAGTCTGTGTGAGTATTGAGTTTATGTTAGTGAGTCATGTGTATTAGAGGGTGAGGAAAAACAGGTGCACTTCCAGAACATCTGGATTCCTGCTGTTCGCATGAATATGTTTTTCATTCCGCTAAACCCCAAAAGACTCTATATGTCTCACATGCTCCACAAACATCTGCATCTTGATCTCTATCCATCGTCAGGATGCGAAGAACTGTTTCGAATGTGATTCCCGACGGATATTCAATGAGTTCACCAACCCCTACAGCCACACCATTGAGAACGTGGTGACGACCTTCACTCCCAACCGCCTCAAAACCTGGTGGCAGTCCGAGAACGGTAAGTTCTCTCACAATAAGAACAATCACAAATGAAATCTCATTAATATCTCAGTTGTTTTCTTGTAGAGTTTCAGAGGAGATGTCAACAAAGTCTCAAATTGAGCTCAAAAACGAAGATACCAAAGGTTGCAATCAAAAGTTAGATCTCATATTAACTCAATTATTCAAAACTTCAAAAGACCAAATTATCTGAGGTTTGCTATGCACATATTTGTAGCTTCTGACTGTATGCCAACAATTTGTTTATTTGTGTGTTTGTGTTATATATTAGTAAAAACTGAGACAAAGATGATGCTTAAAGAGGCCGTCAGGGTTCATACAGATACTGTAAAATGAAATTCCAGGATTTTCAAAGACTTTAAGCACTACTTTTGTTTTTGATTTTCAAGGACTTCAATCAGAGATCTCACTTATCAAACAATGTCTTAAATTTTAAATTCTAAAGAAAGATAAATAGATTAAAAATGTACTAATAAAATGATACGCAAAGTTCTGATCCAAATCAAATGACTTGTGAACCCGCTCCGAAATCCCGATCTAAATCAAATGATTCGCAATCTGCACTCTGAAGTTCCGATCTAAAGCAAAATATTTACAAACCTGCTTCGAAGTTTCGATCTTAATCAAATGATTTGTGATCCGCGCTCTGAAGTCCCAATCTGAATAATCATTCGCGAACCATCACTTCAGATCAGAACTTGGAGCGTAGATCGCAAATCATTTATTCGTGAAATGATTTATAAACCTGCTCCGAAATCCCAATCTGGATCAAATGTATTCGCAATACGCAATCTGATTGGAGCACTTTCGAAACAGTGAATCATTCTGCAAAGCAGTGGTTTAACTGATTGTGAGTTTCAAAAAGTTGCATTTCACCCATCACTAGATGTGCTTTAAAAAAAATCTAATTCGAAATTCGAAAATGAATGGCTCTTTTAATTTGATCTGCTTTTTGCTAGTGAATCGCTTGAAAAGAATGATTGAAGTCATGAGTTTGAATCAATCGGAGCGATTCCAGCGTAAATGACTCCATTTGGTTCATCTGTTCCTCTTTTTGTGCCTTCAGCCATGTTTACACAACACTGTCAGTACTAATGCTCACTTATCTCACTTCTCAAACAATGTCTTATTTTTCAAATTCTAAAGAAAGATAAATAGATTAAGAAAATTTACTAATAAAATGATACGCGAAGTTGCGATCTAAATCAAATGACTCGCAAATCAGCTCTAAAAATCCCGATCTAAATCAATTGATTTCGCAATCTGCACTCTGAAGTTCCGAACTGAAGCAAAAGATTCACAAACCCGCTCCGAAGTTCCGATCTAAATCAAATGATTTGTGATTTGCGCTCCGAAGTCCCAGTCTGAATAATGATTTAGTAATCATGAAATGATTAATAAACCCGCTCTGAATTAAACAATTCGCGATATGTGATCCGATTGGAGCACTTGAAACAGTGAATCATTTTGAGATGCAATGGTTTAACTGATTCTGAGTTTCAAAAAGCTCCATTTCACTCATCCCTATTATGTGCTTTTTAAAATCATTACAAGCAATGTCGAAATTCAAAAAGGAATGGCTCTTTTCATTTGATCTGGTTTTTGCTAGTGAATCACTTAAAAAATGAATGATCGTGTCATGAGTTTGAATGTATCGGAGCGGTTCCAGCGTAAATGACTCAATTGATTTGGTTCATCTATTCCTCTTTTCACATCTTCAGCCATGTTTACACAACACTGTCAGTACTACTACTGGCTTAGCTTGCTAGTTTTATGACGTTAAAACTGAAATAAGTGGAAAAAAGTTTTTTTTTTTAATTATGTTAATTTTGTGTGAAAAGATACGTGCTTATTGAAAAAATTAAACATTAAATTAAACAAATTGAGCATTTTTCAAGTACCTCTTCAGGAATTTTCAAGGGTTTTCAAGACCTTACATTTCAAAAAGTCAAATTCAAGTACTGGGTAGTTCACCCAAAAATGAAAATGTCGTCATTATTTACTCAACCTTATGTGTTTCCAACCCTGTTTGTCTTTCTTTTTTCTATGGAACATAGAAGATATTTTGAGATGTGTCTCAAAAGTTTTTTGGCTATATTGTGGAAGTCAGTAATCACCACAGTTATTTGGTTACCAACATTCTTCCAAAATGTTACCAAAAAATTACCAAAATGTTTTATTTTTTGTTCCAAATAGACGACATAAGGCTGAGTAGATGGTGAAATACACCTTCAGGTCTACACAATTCTCGTATTATTGGTCCCAAAGGAATATACACTGGAAGAACATACAGTACTTGGATAGATAAGAGTAAGAGGCAGGGAGAAAAAGGAAAAGAAATAGTTCAGCTGAGAAGAAGAGCTGACAGGAAGTAGTGGGAATGTGAAAGTAAGCTGGGATGAATGTAACCGCTGGGCGTGGGAAACAGCTGGCCTGCTCTCTCCCTAGCGACCGGCTTCCACAACAGTCACGCTACCAGACTGAATCTAAGGGTGTGGCACGGCATCACTAATTTAGGGAATTTATGACTTTGGATGCTTTATTTGGCACAGTTCTGCTCTTTTGTTACACTCTTGTTCCCACTAAATATAAAGAAGAAAATGTGGACATATTCTATAATGTTTTCTATAAAGTTCTAGCATGTTTGTTGTGATTTTAAGAGGGTCCTTAACTTCCTTTAGTGTGTAGTGTTACTTTTTGCACAGTTAATAGTTTATTTAAGGACCATATATAATGTTACACTTGTGATTATTTAGTTTTTCAGATTTTAGATTAACTGTTTTCCATATGACTACTACAATTAAAAAGATTTGTTTTGTATGGAGCCCCTAAAAGGACATGGTGGTGGGAAAAAATGAGATGGGAGTGCTTTTGCACAACTTCTGCATTCCCCAAAGAAACATTGCATTCTTTCGCAAAAATGTTTCTGTTGCCCCAAGAAAATTGTGATAACAATGTTATCAGGTGTAAGGAAAAACTATATTTAAATGCTTTTGCAATCAAACACAAATTTATCAGGGTTGCAATACTTTTGGAAGAGAACGCAAAAGTTTTGAGAGTGAATGCAAATCCTTAAAATAGGAGCTCTGTATCTATGCACGTACTGTTAAATCAGTTATAATATTTACTCATTGGTTTTGGGTTTTCCGTCAAGTCTAATATTGTTTAAACAGCCCAGTCTTTCTCTTTTCAATTAAATTAAACTGTGGTTCAAAAACCTATCCAGCTATGTTGCCATCAACCACTAGGTTGACCATGTTAAAGTTCAGCATTCCTGAGAATGATTCATTGAGAATGTTATCCTATTCTTTGTACTTAGATTATTCTCTTCTGGTGTTTTTGGAATATCGGTATCTATCCTGCTTCCTTTTTATTACTTCAGTATGACTCGATGTTTCTCAACACCCAACAGTTGTTGAAGTGCAAATGTGGGCTGTTGTGTGTTAATATAAGATTTAAATGCCAGAAATCTATTGATTGCAAAACTTAACTTCTGAAACTGCAGAGTGTCTGAGTAGCTACTACACTGGATGAGGAACAAACATCACAGCTGTTAAATAGTACTATGAATTTAGACATGTATTGTTTTTTGCCTCTATACTATATGTTAGGGAAGCAGACATATTCAGACACAGGGAGGAAGTTTTGACTTCAGAAGCTTACAGTATGTTTACATAAGACTGTGAAGTCTTTTGTTTCAAAAGATCAAGGAAAATTCTTATTTCATGAAATAACCCACTGCCTTTGATATTTTGAACTAGAACACGATCCATTAAAGATCCTTTGGAATGAACAAATATTTACAATATTACTGCACATATCAACACATATTTGTGACCCGGACACAAAAAATCAAAGTATTGAGAAAATCGCTTTTAAAGTTGTCCAAATTAAGTTCTTAGCAAGGCATATTACTTATTTAAAAAATAAGTCTTGTTATATTTATGGTAGGAAATTTACAAAATATCAACATGGAACATGATCTTTACTTAATATCCTAATCATTTTTGGCATTAAAGAAAAATAGATCATTTTGACCCATACAATGTATTTTTGGCTATTGCTATAAATATACCCATGCTACTTAAAGGAGTAGTTCACTTTCAGAACAAAAATTTACAGATAATGTACTCACCCCCTTGTCATCAAAGATGTCCATGTCTTTCTTTCTTCAGTCTAAAAGAAATTATGTTTTTTGAGGAAAAATGTCAGAATTTCTCTCCATATAATGGACTTCTATGGTGCCCCCGAGTTTGAACTTCCAAAATGCAGTTTAAATGCAGCTTTAAAGGGCTCTAAATGATCCCAGCTGAGGAAGAAGGGTCTTATCTAGTGAAATGATCGGTTATTTTCTAAATACATTTACAATTTATATACTTTTTAATCTCTACACAGAGTACACACAGAGCTAGACAAGACAAGCATTTGAGGTTAAAAAGGTTAATTTTTTTTAGAAAATAATCAATCGTTTTGCTAGATAAGACCCTTTTTTCTTCAGCTGTGATCGTTCAGAGCCCTTTGAAGCTGCATTTTGAAAGTTCAAACTCAGGAGCACCATAGAAGTTCATTTTATGGAGAGAAATACTGAAATATTTTCCTCATAAAACATATTTCCTTACAACTGAAGAAAGAAAGACATGAACATCTTGGATGACAAGAGGGTGAGTACATTATCTATCAATTTTTGTTCTGAAAGTGAACTACTCCTTTAAGACAAATCAAATTAGAGGGCCTAACAGGCCTAACTGTTAACCTAAACCTAAACCTAACCTCATTTATTTCTTTCCTCACTCATTTATCCATTCCTCTGTATCAGGAGTTGAAAATGTGACCATTCAGCTGGATTTGGAAGCAGAATTCCACTTTACACACCTCATCATGACCTTTAAGGTGAGATGGACCCTGTCACGCACACATAAACATGCTGAACTAGAGCAGCCCTGAGGAATGTAGAACATATGTGGAGATACCTTTGAAGTTCTTCTCTTTAAGTCTAGAGTTGTGTTTCCAAAAGCATTGTAAGCAGATCATATCAGCCACTGACACAAGTGGTCTCTATGATTTGCTACAATGCTGTCGGAGTAGAGTTGAGGTCAGAATTATATTATCAAAATAAGAGGGATTATACAAAATGCATGTTATTGTTTATTCAGTACTGACCTGAAAAAGATATTTCATATAAAAGATGTTTACATATAGTCCACAAGAGAAAATAATAATTTGAATTTATAAAAAATACCCGTCCAAAAGTTTACATCCCCTTGATTCTTAATACTGTGTTTTTTTAGTGATAGTTGTTCATGAGTTTCTTGTTTGTCCTGAACAGTTAAACTGCCTGCTGTTCTTCAGAAAAATTCTTCAGGTCCCACAGATTCTTTGGTTTGTCAGCATTTGAAATATTTGAAACCTTTCCAACAACGACTTTGACTTTTTTTATGATTTTGAGATCCATCTTTTCACAATAAGGACAACTGAGGGATCATATGCAACTACTACAAAGGTTCAAACACTCATTGATGCTCCAGAATGAGAAACAATGCATTAAGAGCCAGGGGTGAGAACTTTTAAACAGAATAAAGATAGTTTCTCAGCATTTTTGTGCATTTGAACCCTTTCCAACAATGACTGTATGATTTTGAGATACATCTTTTCACACTAGGACAACTGAGGGACTCATATGCAACTATTACAGAAGGTTCACATGCTAAGAAGCTCCAGTAGGAAAAAAAACATGCATTAAGAGCTGGGGGGTGACAACTCTGAAGAATAGGGTAAATTTAGCTTATTTTTTCTTCTAGGAAACATGTAACTATCATCTGTAGCCCCGGAAGGGCAGTACTAAATGAAAAAAATATGATATTTAGGCAAAATAAGAAAAATGTACACATCTTTATTCTGTTTAAAAGTTCTCACCCCTGGCTCTTAATGCATTGTTTCTCATTCTGGAGCATCAATGAGTGTTTGAACCTTTGTAGTAGTTGCATATGATCCCTCAGTTGTCCTTATTGTGAAAAGATGGATCTCAAAATCATAAAAAAAGTCAAAGTCGTTGTTGGAAAGGTTTCAAATATTTCAAATGCTGACAAACCAAAGAATCTGTGGGACCTGAAGAATTTTTCTGAAGAACAGTGGGCAGTTTAACTGTTCAGAACAAACAAGGAACTTATGAACAACTATCACTAAACAAAAAAAACAGCAGTGGATCAAAAGGTAAAAACACAGTATTAAGAATCAAGGGGATGTAAACTTTTGAACGGGGTCATTCAAAAGTTCAGCTATTATTTTCTCTTGTGGACTATATGTAAACATATTTTATGTTAATCTTGATATCTTACTTAGGTCAGTACTACATAAACAATAACATGCATTTTGTGATGATCCTTCTTATTTTGGTAAAATATTTTGCAGATTCTGAAAGGGGGATGTTGTTAACTTTTTACCTCAACTATATCTGTATCTTATCCTAAGTCAATTTCAGCTTTTTTTTTTTTTTTTCTGCAGACCTTCCGGCCAGCAGCCATGATGATTGAGCGTTCATCAGATTATGGGGAGAGCTGGCAGGTTTACCGTTACTACGCTTTCAACTGCGCTGAATCCTATCCGCAAGTCCGTCTGGGGCCAATCAAAAAAGTGGATGATATTATTTGTGACAGCCGCTATTCAGGCATTGAGCCATCAACAGAAGGAGAAGTATGTAGTATTCATGCATACAGGCAAATAAACACATAAGTACTTTTACATACTATGCAAATAGTAGTGTGTAAACGCCTGAGTCGCTATTCTTGTTTACTTGTGTGCAGGTAATTTTTAGGGCACTTGATCCTGCATTTAAGATTCCTGACCCTTACAGCCCAGACATTCAGAGTAAGTAATTCATGATAGCAACCCTCTTGTTATTTGAAAAGATTTCTAATGATTTTTTGACACAATTGACTCTTCGCAGGGAGTTTGATTGATAGGTGATTTGACCAATCATAATGCCGAATCTGCTATTTTGTCCCACAAACAAATCAGACAGGAGAGTAGATTAACTTTGGTGGCCTTAAACAAAAAAAAAATTGGTGTATTGGCATTTTTCCGCGGTTGAAATAAAATACCTTCTGATGTTCATTCATGTTTATTTCCTGCTTTAACTAGTAAATCCAAATACGTGCCGCTTGTACTGCGGTACTACAGAGATCTGTCACGACACTTTATTTAAAATATTTAAAAATTTGAAAGCTAAGACTTTGTTTTTATGCCAAAAGTAACCTGCTGTCTTGTCTGTAGACGCATTGTATTTTTCACCCTGTGAGAACATAATATGTGGCGTGAGAGTGCCATGGCTTGTCGGACATTAAGTTACACCAGTAACTAAAGGGGGCAGGTCTTTGCGAAGTGTCAATTGTTTTTATTTTACCACCTCAGTCTTAAAGTATTAGTGAATATAACCCCCATAGACATTTGGTGCACCAAATTATGAAAATAAATATATAAATAAAAATTGCTTGCTTCAATACACTAAAAATACAACAACAAAAAAAAAACGAATAAAAAAAATACAAAGAAAAAATCACTCAATTATGATGTCCGAAAGATTTTTAAAAGGGTGAAAATGGCATAAAATCATTGAACACCAAGACAGGGCAAAGAAAATTTAGCATTTTTTTTTACATGCTTTAGCATTTAAAGCATGTAAAAAATTGTATGCATTCAAAAATTATTTGTAATAAAAGCAACATTTAGGTAGAATTTGACACGAATGGCACATTTTCCAAAACTGACTGAATTGTCAAGTCAAGTCAAGTCAAGTCAAGAATATTTATACAGCGCTTTTTACAATACAAGTTGTGTCAAAGCAACCTTACAGTATTAAAATAATAAAGTAAAATGTCAATAATAATGCAAGAGTTCCATATTGCAACAAAGTCAAATTGGGGAGGACTCATCTGGTTCCCATGGCCTTGTGCCGGTGGCCGTTTAGGGTAGGAGTTCTTTCTTGATGATCTTTCTCTGGGGCTCATCTAGTTGACATGGTATCCGCTGACATTCGGCTGTAGGTGTTGATCCACCATCTGCTCTTGGTTTGGACTGGATCGGGGGGACTGCAGTGACCATCTGATCTGGATACGGACTGGATCTGGTGGCTATGAATTGTAAAATCAAGAGAGAAATTTAATCTGTAAAATGAGTCATTAGCTATGTTTCCATCATCCTATTTTTATTAGAGTAATGAGTAACAAGATTTAAAGGAATTATGGAAATGACAAATTTCGAAAATCGGGAAAAAAAATGATTTTACGCTCACTTGAGGTGGGTTTTGACTTTTGCGAAAAAGAGTTCATGCGAATAATGGGAGATGGAAATGCGTTTTCTAAATAAATCCCTCTATATATCCCTCTCTACTTTGTGCTATGGGATAGCATAACCTGACAAACCACTGGATGAATCTTGTTGCACAGCATTTGAAATGTTGCTATGGTCATTCTGAAATGCCCAAGCAAAGTCGGTCATCAAAGTATTTCTTGCCTCCCAGAACTGTCTTACATGTTTCCAAACACCAGGCATCCACCTCCGAAAGCAATGGCTGCATTTATTTACTTGTGGCGCAAGTAATTTAGTATATATAAAAATTATTATATTCAGTGGCTTCTCCTACTTTTCTTAGTAATATTTATTGTCAGTTTATTAGGAAGTGACAATTTAGTTCTTATTGACTTACTGGATGAAAACGCTGGTTATTCAAAAATGTTTTTTGCAATATTCCATTTTTTTCCGCAGAAGTTAAATTCGCAACTTTTAGATGAAAACCCAGCTATTGTGTGAAAAACTGAGAAGTGGCTTAGAATAAAAGTGTGTGTACTGATATTTGTTTGCATGTAGACCTACTGAAGATCACCAACTTGCGCATACGGATGGAAAAGTTGCACACTCTAGGAGATGATCTGTTTGATGACCGTGAGGAAGTGAAAGAGAAATACTATTATGCTCTCTACGACATGGTCGTCCGTGGCAATTGTTTCTGCTATGGCCATGCCTCCAAATGTGCACCAGTCGGCAATGAGGGAGGGGTCGAGGGCATGGTGAGTAAAAACAACAACAACAACAATAATCCCAATCCAGATTCACTTGCACTGCTCACCTATGTATGTATGTATGTGTGTGTGTGTGTGTGTGTGTGTGTGTGTAGGTTCATGGTCATTGCATGTGTAATCACCACACTACTGGACTGAACTGTGAAGAGTGTGAAGACTTTTACCAAGATATGCCCTGGAGACCAGCGGTGGGCAGAGAGACAAATGCATGCAAGAGTATGACAAATCCCACAGTTTATTACAAAAAAACAACATTATTTTTAGGGCTGCCCCAGAACAGTTGACTAACCATTAGTCGATGAACAGAACCAACCAAAATTACAACACAATAACAAAACATTGCGCTTTTGTAAAATAACAAAAGCAAACAGGATGCACTTTCTGCCGTCTTGGTCTCTGTGAACTTGAGCACAAATCTCTGTGTATACTTGCCTTACAGACATGAAAAATATCAGTAGAGAGTGAAATGTCTACTTTAACATGAACCAACTTAAATGGAAAACAAATGTTTTCAGTTAATGTAATCCATATGAAACATGCATACAGGCGTATCCACTACTGCGCAGATGACGAGTCAGTGTCGCCGACATCTCTTAAAGGTGCAATGTGTAATATTTAAGATGATCTCTAGACAGAAATGCAATATAGTATACATAACTATGTTTTCAGTGGTATATAAAGACCTTACTTAATGAACCATTATGTTTTTATTACCTTAGAATTATCAGTTTATATCTACATACACCGCGGATCCCCTCACATGGAAGTTGCCGTATTGTTTCTACAGTAGCCCTAAACGGACAAACTGCTCTACAGATCGCGTTTCATCACTGTTGTTCTAGCAGAAAAACACGATGAACAAGTAACTGTAATATTCAAAATAACATAGTTTTATTGAATTATTAAGTAAATATAATTTCTTAATTTACATTTTAAAAGAAACCTCATTACTCTTTGCTTTCTAAAACGACATCTTAATCCCGTGTGGGCCACCGTAGCTTCTGTAAAGAGAGGGGTGAGCGGTGGACGGGAGCCGTTGGTTGCAATTCACAACATCACCGCTAGATGCCGCAAAAATCTACACACTGCACCTTTAAGACGAAAAAAATGAAAGCACTAGTTTATCAATAAATTATTAAAACGTTAATGCAGTCTCCTTGCTGTTTTTCCCTGACACATTCATAATTATTATATCTGCCGGTGCGCTGTGGCAAGCTTTTTTGCATGCGCTTGAGTGCTTATTAGGCTCTGTAGATAATTAAAGGCTCATTATTATGAGTATTAATAAATGTGTAACTAATAGTCGACTAATGCTTAAAATGAACGGGTACTAGTCGACCAGAAAAATCTTTAGTCGAGGGCAGCCCTAAGTATTAATTTTGAAAATATGAAATTAAAGCTTTAAATTTGCTATGTCCATGCTTTGCTATGTTTCCTTCTCTCAGAATGCGAGTGTAACCGTCACTCGCATACCTGTCATTTTGACATGGCGGTGTATATATCATCGGGAAATAGGAGTGGAGGAGTATGTGATGACTGTCTGCACAACACAGAGGGCCAGTGGTGTGAGAACTGCAAACCCTTTTACTACAAGCACTCTGGCAGAGACATCAGAGACCCCAGGATCTGTGAGCGTAAGTGTGTTTAATGCTCTCAAATAGATAGATTTTGTTCTGTTACAATGGAGAAGGGATACTGCAAAGCTAATTCTATCATGACAACTCTCATATCCATGATAATGGATCTGCTACACTGCTGAATTGCTGCTGCTGTTGGTTATTGCTGTTTATGTAGAGTATTGCCCATAGCAGAACTATACAGGTGGAGCTGGGGAGATGGAGGGTTTCATAGGAACTCTAAAAGCACGCAGCAAAATGCTCTAGAACTTGGCATTTAAATAATTAAAAACAAACTGGCTCTTCATATTAAACTGGGATAGAATAAATTTAACTGAACAATTTAATTTTATTTTATTGTATAATTGTGTAATTTATACAGGTGGAGCTGGGGAGATGGAGGGTTTCATAGGACCTCTAAAAGCGTGCTGCGAAATGCTCTAGAACTTGGCATTTAAATAATTAAAAGCAAACTGGCTCTTCATTTTAAACTGGGATAGAATAAATTTAATTGAACAATTTAATTTAATTTTATTGTATAATTGTGTAACCTTTGTGTTTGTCTTTAGCCTGTGATTGTGACCCGCGTGGTTCTCTAAACGGAGGCTTATGTGACAGCGCTACGGATGTTCTAAGAGATATGATTGCCGGACAGTGTCGTTGCAAAGCTAATGTGGAGGGTCAACGTTGTGACCACTGTAAAAAGGGACACTATGGCCTCAGCGAAGACCCGTTAGGCTGTCGGCGTATGTAAACACACATATATTCACACACCAGCTCAAAGCTTTGAGCTCTGGCTTCCTGTTTGTCTATTGTCAGTGAGTATGATCATGTTTGTCTTATTTTTTCTTTTGTGTGTGTTTTTGTAAACCCAGCATGCAGCTGTAACCCTCTAGGCACACTCCCAGCAGGAAGTCCCTGTGATATACAGACAGGAAGCTGTTACTGCAAACGGCTTGTGACTGGACGGAATTGTGACCAGTGTCAGGTAAAAAAGCGTTATTGCAAGTTTATGTAGTCTAGTTTGTGTATTTGCATATTTGTGCTTGTGCATAACACAGTTTTCTCTTTTAGCCCCAGCACTGGGGTCTCAGTAATGATATGGATGGCTGCAGACCATGTGACTGTGATGTAGGTGGAGCTTTGAATAATAAGTAAGTGCCCGCATCAGCATTTTAACAAACATCAATTATCACAACTGTGTCAATTAATAATTTTGTTATTATAAATGAATTCATTCAGGCCTACATAGATATTCTACCTTACATTTTTATTCACTCTTTAGTTGTTCTCGGGAGACAGGGCAGTGTGCTTGTAAGAAGCATATGTTCGGTAGGCGTTGTGACCAGGTGCATTCTGGGTACTACTTTGCAGCACTGGACCATTATATTTATGAAGCTGAGGAGGCTTCCTTTGGACCGGTAAGTGTACCATTGGCCTGAATAAATTGAATATGATAATTTACATAATGTGACAGTTTATTTAAGAATGATTTTATGATGTAAACTGAATGTAAAAATGTAAAGTTTTATAATACAAATAATACAAATGCATTTGTTTTTGTAAGAATGGGTAATAGCAGTATTTATATAAAAACTTTTGTACTCATTGAAGGTCAAAAATACAGACATACAGTAAGAATGGTTTTATAAACAAATCGAGGGCAACAATTTATGTATGATTACTTTTACAAATACATGAGGAAAGTTGAAAGAGAAAATGTAAAAACAGTTTTATGAAGGATATACACAGAAGTTTGTTCTGCTCATTCCGATATTCTATAAATTATGCCCAATGAGTGTTTTAGTTCTTCACATTAAAAGGGATAGTTCACCCAAAAATGAAAATTCTGTCCTTAATTTCTCACCCTTGTGTTGTTCCAAACCTGTAAGATATTTTTGAAAAGGCCCAAAAAGGTAGTAAGGACATTGTTAATAGACCATGTCACATTAGTGGTTCAATTGTAATGTTATGAAGCTACGAGAATACTACAAAGAAAACAATGTAAAAAATAGTGACTTTATTCGACAAGTGGCTTTCTGGCGTAAAACCGGGATTTGATGTGCATTGTTACAAGCATGCGTCATGGTACTCTTGTGAACATGCTTTGAAGACTGACACAAAAATATCTTAATTTGGCTTCCGAAACATTACGTTTTTACCAGTTTAGAACGAGTAATTAATGACAGAATTTTCATGTTTGGGTGAACTAACTCCATATAACAAAACCAAATGTATTTGTAGGAGTAAATTTACAGAGTGTTTACTGATTGTACGCAGGAAGTAAAAGTGCTTCAGAGACCGTTACCTTTGGACCGTAAACCCACCTGGACGGGTAAAGGATTTGTGAACGTACCAGAGGGTGAAACACTGAGGTTCAACATTTACAATTTACCACGATCTATGGACTACAACTTAATGATCCGCTATGAACCACTGGTAACTAACACACATACAGTATTTGATTTATAACATATCTGCCAAACAGGGAGCATACACAAGTAAACACATGTGTTTAATGCATCTATTGTAGTTGCCAGATGAATGGGAGCAGGTTGTAGTACAGATAGAGCGGCCCAGAGGCACTTACCCAGCAGCACACTGCAGATCTACGTACAATGATGAGCAGACAATCTCACTGCACCCTGGATCCAGGTAAGGTTGCATTAGTGTGTGTGGAGGGTTTAGGTTATTTATTGTGTTATTTGTATACTGAATGTGTGTTTGTATGTTTCAGATATGCAGTTCTGCCTGGTCCAGTGTGTTTGGAAACGGGTCAGAATTACACAGTGAAAATTAGCTTCCCACAGTACTCATCGTACAGCTATCACTCTTCTCCTCACATGCTTGTTGATTCAGTAAGTTTATTTCATTTATACATTAATTAAATGTATTAATTAGTGCTGTCAAACATGTTAATGCAGACAATTAAAATTTTCCAGTTTAACAGTGTTATATATAGTTAAATATTTAAGTTAATTAACGCAGAGGCAGGGCTAGGGTTGGCTATCTCACTCACAACTGCTGCTTCAGTCTCTTTTTTAAAAGTGGTTTTATTTAGTCACAGAATGTCTTTATGACCACAACAAACGGGAGATTAAAAAACTATATTCAAAGATGCTAATGTTAGGTGGGATTAATCGTGATTAATCACGATTAATTTCAGAAAAAATCTGTGATTAGAGGTTCAAGTGGGTTCAAGGGGGTGATATCATGTTTTTAAGGCTGTAAACAATTGTGCACTTTGCGATTTTTCACACATACATGCAAAATTCATAACATATGACATAATTCCTCATTCCGGACAACTTTGCCTCTAAAACAACTGCTGTCAATCAAATCGTTTGTTAAATGATTGAAGTTGTAAAGAAAAAAAAACTACTTTTGTGAACTAGTCCTAGGTTTTTCAGAAACTGGGAAACAAATCTGGGAAAAAAAACACTGCAGTACTTTGATTTTGAAGTACAATGACCAAAATAGTATTTTGTAAAACACTCCAATCTTTTTTACAGTGATGAATATAAGATAAACCAACTCTTTTCCTCTACTTCTACATTCACCAAACAGTGTTTTGTTGCGATATTCATACCCAGTGACTTAAACCCTGACCTCTGACTTCTGTAGATAGTGCTTTTGCCAGAGGTTCAAGACCTGGATCTATTTTCTGGCGGACCCCAGCAGCAGGAAGACTGGGAGATGTTCCAGAAATACAGATGTTTGGAACGCAGCCAGAGTGTTATTAAAATCCCCTTAACGGATATTTGCAGAGATTACATCTTAAGTTTGTCGGTACTGATGCACAATGGAGCTCTGGGTGAGAAAAACGAACAAATGCAGATTAATGTTTTAAATCCTAGAGGTTTATGCTCCCTGTTTATGCTCTACAATCCTTAGCTGCTGTTTTTAGGAAAAGCAATCATTTACTTAGTTTGGTGATGTTAGTGGTGCAGAAATTGTACACTTCAGCTTCAAAAGTAGATTCATTTTAAAACTGTATTGTCCTTCAGTCAATCTGAAAGTAATGAATGTATGCATGAGCAGGAAATGATTAGAGTTTTGCTTAATAATGGCATTTTTCTCTCAATTATTTATTACTTGCAGAATGTAAGTGTGACCCCCAAGGTTCTGTAAGCACAGTGTGTGACAATATCGGTGGGCAGTGCCAGTGTCGACCCAACGTTTTGGGCAAGAACTGCAACACCTGTGCCCCGGCCACCTACCTGTTTGGACCCTCGGGATGTAGACGTTAGTGAACACTACATATATGCACATGTACACAAATCAGTGGACACCAATTAGCATAGAAAAACATTAACAATGTTAGCATTAACAATGTTTTTCTGATCACTTTCTCATTAGCATGTGGCTGTAACCCACTGGGCTCTCAGAACCTTTTCTGCCACCCCACCACTGGTCAGTGTTTATGTGTGCCAGGGGCATATGGGCGCCAATGCGGCAACTGTAAGCCCAACTATTGGGGTTTCCCTAACTGCCAGTCCTGCTTCTGTAACGGGAACAGTGAACAGTGCCACCCACTTACAGGCGAGTGTCTGTACTGCAGGGGTCACACCACAGGCCACAACTGTGAGAGGTAAGAAAGGATAACATAAGCTTTAACAGGCCTAATACATTTGATTTGGTGGTATAATACCATTTTGATGGCATGTGATTTTTCACACTACATTTAACAGTGGGTTAAAGGAGTAGTGTACTCACCCCCTTGTCATCCAAGATGTTCATGTCTTTCTTTCTTCAGTCGTAAGGAAATTATGTTTTTTGAGAAAAACATTTCAGGATTTCTCTCCATATAATGGACTTCTATGGTGACCCCGAGTTTGAACTTATAAAATGCAGCTTCAAAGGGCTCTGAAGGGTCTTATCTAGCATTGGTTATTTTCTAAAAAAAAATTACAATTTATATACTTTTTAGCCTCAAATGCTTGCCTTGTCTAGCTCTGTGTGTACACTGTGTATTCTGGTTCATGATAGTTAGGGTATGTCAAAATTCCCATCTCATTTTCTCCTCCAATTTCAAAATCGTCCTACATCGCCGTTTTACCCTTTTTTTGTAAAGGGTGTTTGTTGGGCGATTTTAAAGTTAGAGGAGAAAATGAGATGGGAGTTTTTCGACATACCCTAACTTTCATGAACTGGAATACACAATTCACGCAGAGCTAGGCAAGACAAGCGTTTGGGAATAAAAGGTATATAAATTGTAAATGTTTTTAGAAAATAACCGACCGTTTCGCTAGAGAAGACCCTTCTTCCTCGGCTGGGATCATTTAGAGCCCTTTGAAGCTGCATTTAAACTGCTTTTTGGAAGTTCAAACTCGGGGGCACCATAGAAGTCCATTATATGGAGAGAAATCCTGAAATGTTTTCCTCAAAAAACATAATTTCTTTATGACTGAAGAAAGAAAGACATATCTGTAAATTTTTGTTCTGAAAGTGAACTACTCCTTTCACATCTTTTTAAACCCACGGTAAAGACCAGATTTTACCCTTTGATTATAAAAACCTGCTCTAGAACAGAGTAAGAACCAATTGTGGCTTTAACCCTTAATTGTGGTACCAAAAAATAAAGTATACAACATGAAAATGTTATGGTGAGTTGATTAGCGAGGCACAACCAATTATAAACTACCTTAGGACCAGATTTACTAACAGCTTGCACCAGTGCAAACCGTCTTTTGGTGTTAAAATAGTACTGTCAGGATTTACTAAAGATGCACAGTAAAGAATTAGCGCTGAAAAGGCACCTGACCTTATTGTATATGCATTCATAAGAGTTTCTCTTTCAGACGCAAATTTTATGGGAGGAGAGTATTAAAATAAATCAGGCAACGTGATTTACTAACGTTCGCGCACGTCAAATTACTGGTATTTGCGCCATTATTTAACACCCCAAAAAAAAACATGTCTTAAAGCAAGGCGGTAATTTGCACTGCTCTTGGTAGATTGCGCTGGTCATTATGGAAATGATCTGGCTGCGTCTGTGCTCTTTAATGTGTGCATTGTTAGTAAATCACACCTGTCTAGAAGTTTCTAGCATGCCTATTAAGAGCTTGATTAGCTGGCTCAGGTGTGTCCAATTGGGGTTGGAGCTAAACACTGCAAGACACCGGCCCTCCAGAATCAAGTTTGGGAACCCTTGTCCTAGGCCGTGTGGTGCAGCTGCATGTCTGGGCTCAGTGAGCTACATAGTGCTGCTCAGTCTTTGGGCTCAGTGGGCTCCATGGTGCAGCCCAGCCTCTGGGCTCAGTGGACCATATGGTGCAGCTCAGTCTATGGACTCAGTGGACCGATGTTATAGATTTTTGCTGCTGCAAAGCAAAGCAAGTATAGGAACTACCGATACATATGCTGATACAGTGCTGTGAGTATGTAAGACATACTGCTGCACAAGCAGCATACGGTATATAATAACCTGTGATCTATACAGGTGGAGTTGGGGAGGTGAAGGGTTTTTAGAGGAACTCTAAAAGTGCACTGCGAAATGCTCTAGTGAATGCTAACCAGTCATTTAAATGTAAAGCAGCAAGCTCATTGGCAGCATATGCAACATGTACCAATCCGCTTGTGCCAAGTAGTTTAACTCTGTGAATATCATCAGTTTGCATTAACGACCCATCAGCCTGCACCATCTAGAGTTTCAAGACAGAACTTGGTATTTATGCATCCTTTATCCAAATCAACTTACATTGGACTAAAGGTATGCATTTTTATTGGTTCATGCATTCCTTTAGAATTGAACCTTGACCTTGGGGTTGCTAGTGTGATGCTCTACCGTTTGAACTACATGGAATACTTCATAAAGACACTTGTATTTCTTGAAACCCTCTGTACCAGGTGCGAAAGTGGTTATCACCGTAACACACTTCTGGGCTCCAGGGAGTCGTGTCGCCCTTGTATGTGTCCTAACGGACCTGGAAGTGGAATGCAGTTTGCTGAGAGCTGTTACCAAAATCCCAGTTCTCTCCAAATGGTCTGTGTGTGCAACTCAGGCTACAAAGGTAAATACAACAGTCAGAGAAATGAACAGAATACAAACTAAATCTTAAAACGTGAATAAAACAAATTTTACTCCTGTTCCATCCTATAGGACCTAAGTGTGAGGAATGTGCCTCTGGCTACTATGGGAACCCTCAGGTACCAGGAGGGCGGTGCAATCCGTGTCAGTGTAACGGTAATATTAATATGCAGGATCCTGACTCATGTGACGCCCGCTCTGGTGCCTGTCTAAAATGCCTGTTTCACACCTCTGGTAATGCGTGCCAATACTGCAGCCGTGGTTATTATGGAGACGCCCGTACTCAGAACTGCAGGAGTGAGTATACAGTCTAAACTTTATTTAGGTGTGCATGTTTATTTTGTTAAAATTTCAAAAGATTCTTCAATGCTCTTTTAGTTTTACTCTCCTTGTCCTTTTCTACATCTTGCATTTTTTTCTGGTGGAACACAAAAGACGATATTTTGAAGAATGTTTCAACTGTCCATCTAATGAAAGCCAGTGGGGTCCAAAACAACAACTGACTTTTCAAAATACCATTCTTTGTTTTCCACCACAGAAATTTTGGCAGAATCTTTATTTTGGAGTGAGCTATGAAAGAGCAACTTCTGAGCAACATATTTTAGTTTTATCCTTCATGCATCCTTTTGCTATTGTAAGGCCTTTTTGTATCATATTGTCTTTAGGATGTATGTGTCATCTTGTGGGAACTTCCAGGCAGAGTTGTGTTGATGGCCTGTGTGAGTGTGACAGGGTTAGTGGGCAGTGCCCATGTCTGACCGGCGTGGTGGGTCAGCACTGTGACCGCTGTGCCCCCAACACATGGAACATCAACAGTGGCAAAGGATGCCAACCTTGCCAGTGTCACCCTGAACATTCTTACACATCCTCCTGTGACCTGGTATGAATTTAAAAAAATGTATTAAAAATATTTTTTGACCCCCTGCTGATGTTGTACATTTACCATCTGACAAAGAGATGATCAGTCCATAATTTTAATAGTATTTAACAGTGAGAGACAAAATGACAGCAACAAAATCCAGAAAAATGCATTTCAAAAAAGCAAGATATCTGGCTCCCGGGTGTCTTTTATACAGGTAACAAACTGAGATTAGGAGCACTCTCAAAAAGGGAGTGCTCCTAATCTCATCTTGTTACCTGTATAAAAGACATCTGTCCGCAGAAGCAATCAATCAGATTCCAAACTCTCCACCATGGCCAGGACCAAAGAGCTGTCCAAGGATGTCAGGGACAAAATAAAGTCTGAAGTTTACCAGTGAACATCTGAATGATTCAGAGGAGAACTGGGTGAAAGTGTTGTGGTCAGATGAGACCAAAATCGTGCTCTTTGGCATCAACTCAACTGGAGGAGGAGGAATGCTGCCTATGACCCCAAGAACACCATCCTCACCATCAAACATGGAGGTGGAAACATTATGCTTTGGGGGTGTTTTTCTGCTTAGGGGAAAGGACAACTGCACTGCATCAAAGGGACAATGGACGGGGCCATGTACCTACAGGGCCAGGGCATTGAAGCAAGCTAGGGCATTGAAAATGGGTCGTGGATGGGTATTCCAGTATGACAATGACCCAAAACAAGACAGCCAAGGCAACAAAGGAGTGGCTCAAGAAGAAGCACATTAAGCTCCTGAAGTGGCCTAGCCGGTCTCCAGCCCTTAATCCCATAGAACATCTGTGGAGGGAGCTAAAGGTTTGAGTTGCCAAATGTCAGTCTCGAAACCTTAATGACTTGGAGAAGATCTGTGGACTGGGAGGAGTGGGACACAATCTATCCTGAGATGTGTCCAAACCTGGTTGCCAACTACAAGGAACGTCTGACCTCTGTGATTGCCAACAAGGGTCATGTTTTGCAAAGGGGTCAAATTCTTATTTCACTCATTAAAATGCAAATCAATTTATAACTTTTTGGTTATAAATGTGTTTTTCTGGATTTTTTGTTGTTATTCTATCTCTCACTGTTCAAAAAACCTACCATTAGAATTACAGACTGATCATTTCGTGGTCAGTGGGCAAATGTACAAAATCAGCAAAATCATTTTTTTCCTCACTGTACATCTAAATTTAATAAATCAGAGAATCACAAAATAATCACTATTTTTGTGTTTATGCATGTTTATCAGCTGACTGGTCAGTGTTCCTGTCAGCCTGGTTTTGGAGGTAGGACATGTGAGGAGTGCAGGGAACTGTTCTGGGGCAATCCTGAGATCCAGTGCCATGGTGAGTTTGCACTGCGTCATTGAAACATTTGTGGTGTACAGTCAAACCAAAATTTATTCAGACACCCTCAACATTTCTCACATTATCACTTTATTCACTATAGTTTAGAACATGGTAATAAAATATGTCAAGAACTCTGTTCACTTTAGATTACAATCAATAATGCTTAATTTGGTTCAGTCTGTGGTGTAAAAAGGTTGCATTATAATATATAATATGTCACAGTTTAGTTTATTTTGTTATCCTCACTTACATAAATAAACTATAGTGTCCTGCACCCACTATTAAAAAAAATATATCAAAAATACATGACCTGAACATCAAGTGAAGATTTCAGACCAGACTGAACCAATTTGTTATGAAGCAATGACAAAAATAACTGCACATAAAAGATATGTCTGATATGTGCTAAAAAAACTGAAACATTGGTCAGTGTAAACACAGCATTGAAAACTTTAACCACATACAATTACAACCTAACACACTCTCAAGGAAAAAGCAATTTACCACCTCCAATTTTTTCTACATTTTACCTCATATTGTCAAAATTCGGAAAGTCTTAATCATGCTTCGACCTTATTTCAGAGAAATCTCCAAAATCTTTGCCAGCAGTTAATTTTCAGGTGCAGGTCATTTGGTTCTGTTTATGTGAGAAATTCTCATGTGTTACTCAAATACAACATGGCATCTGAAGTCATAATGGATTTCTCCGATACAAAGTTCAAATGTTAGCGGACAATGTTTCCGTATAGGATGCTAACAAAGTTTCCCTTGTGAGACTGGGATGCTACAAACAAATACATGCTCACAGCGTACAAGTTCCCAGAATGTTTAAACTGGTTGAAAAGTATATGCATATGTGTTTATTTGAGTCAGTGTGATTTATTCTGTTCTCTCTGATATTCTACAGATAGAGTCCAAAAGATCCAGAATTTATTTAAATAAGGGTCTGCTGTTACTTTAAGCATAAGTGTGTATGAGTATTCTTGTTGAACTATAACCAAACAAACAATATCTTTCCTGCTCTCTTTTCCTGCTTTTTATCTTTCTGGCACACTTAAGCAAGCACTAATGCAAAACATCTTACAATTCAAGTGTATTATAATGGTTCGGGGATAATGTCTGCGTTTACAAGCACGATGTTCGATTTGGTTGAATAAACACCTTTAAACAGTGTTCTTTTTTTCAAGAAAGATTGTAAACCTGATATACAGCTAAAATGTTGTGTTTATGTTTCAAAGTCAAGAGCAAATAAAATAAAGAGGAGGAAATTGCAGTGGAGGTACACAAGCTCTCTTAATGCCAAAAAACTGTTAGAAAGTTTCCATAATATTCTAAAGGAATGTTATGAACCAAAAACAATGTCACATTTTAAGCCAATGACAAGAGGAAAATAATATGTAACATTGAACCACAAAACCAGTCTTAAGTATCATGGGTATATTTGTAGTATTAGCCAACAATACATTGTATGGGTCAAAATTATCGATTTTTATTTTATGCCAAAAATCATTAGGATATTAAATAAAGATCATGTTCCATGAAGATATTTTGTAAACATAAATATATCAAAACATTTTTGATTAGTAATAAGCATTGCTAAGAACTGAATTTGGACAACTTTAAAGGCGATTTTCTCAATATTTTGATTTTTGTGCACCCTCAGATTTTAGATTTTCAATAAGTTGTATCTCAGCCAAATATTGTCGTATCCTAACAAACCATGGATCAATGGAAAGCTTATTTATTCAGTTTTTCAGATGTATAAATCTTAAAAAGAAGTTGACCCTTATGACTGGTTTTGTGGTCCAGGGTCACATATTTACACAAAAAAATAGAAGAAAAACAAAACGGCAATTTTTGCAAGATGTTGGTACTAATAATTAAAAATAATGGTACTAACAATAGGTTTAATTTATGCATTTTTTCATATATATTTTGGGGTTAAATACACTATATTGCCAAAAGTATTGGGACACCCCCTTCTAATGAACAGGTTTGATTAATTTAGTCATTTCCATGAGTATTAATCTTTATGTTTAAGCATATAATGATATTCTAGGGGGTTATGTGCTTCTAATTTTACAGCAACAGCTTTGACAGGACCCTCTTCAATTCTAACATGGCAATGCCTTTGTGTATAAAGCAAGGTTCAAAAAGAAATGATTGATTCAGTCAGTGTGGAAGAACTTGACTGGTCTGCAGAAAGCAAAGTCCTAATCTCAGCTGAACACCTCTGGTGTGACTTTAAATGCAGACCTTGAGCCAAAAACTTGTAAAAATTGTATTTCCATCTCTGTTGCAACCGTTTTGGAAGTGTCAGAAATGGCTGTACCCATAGTTGGTGTCATTGGTGTTTTTGAATCAAAGTCTGCATTTAAAGTCACTCCAGAGATGTTCAGCTGGGATTAGGACTTTTCTTTATGCAGACCAGTCAAGTTATTCCACACTGACTGATTCAATAATTTCTTTTTGACCCTTGCCTTAAACACAGTCAGAGGCAATGTTAGAATAGAAAAGGGTTCTGTCAAAGCTATTGCTATCAAATTAGAAGAACATCATTATATAATAGAATATCATTATATGCTTAAAAATTTGTACCCATGGAAATTACTACAGTAGTCAAACCTGTTCATTAGAACGGGGTGTCCCAATACTTTTGGCAATACAGTGTATGATCCAGACACTGTCTTAAGGAGATTCTCCCAAACACATATTTTCCCAGTTTCTTCACATAGTATATCATGCGTGGTAATACGCAGATGTGTTCTCACACATTCCAGCGCACACACGCATACAAGAATTCACAGTTCCTTCCAGCACTCGTATCCAAGATTTTAAATCACATGAAGAATTTTGGCATCATTTAATTTTTTTAAATCATTTGTGCATGTTTGTGTTCCAGCATGCGACTGTGACCCACGAGGCATTGCCACTCAGCAGTGTAATAAGATGACTGGCGAGTGTGTGTGCGTAGAGGGCGTGGCCGGGCGGAGATGTGACTCGTGTGGGCGTGGCTACGTTGGGACCTTTCCTGACTGCGAGGCCTGTCATAAGTGTTTCCGTGAATGGGATGTTAATGTGGGAGAGCTGACCAATCACACACAGAGACTGGTGGATACGGTGGAGGAAATGAAAGAGACTGGCGTGGCTACGCCCTATAAAGGCATCATATCAAGTCTGGATGATGACACCAAACAGCTTAGACAGATTCTAGAAGATGACAAGGTTCAGCAAACGCTCACACACATGCAGAGGATGCTGCAGCAAGCCAAGTGTGTATTACACATTCACACACATACACTCTCCTCTCACCTTTAAAGAACCAAAAACCAAAATTCCCTTGATATTTTGACATGTAAGAGGTCATTGTACTATAAAAACATCCTGTATGTTTCAGAACTCAAAACTTTCTCTTTAGTCTAGAAACAATTTATATTGAAGCCAATCTGCCAAAACGACAGGTTCTGGAATGTGCCGCTCTATGATGTAATAATGTGGTTTAGCCCCACCCACGGATTCACACACGTGGTGTAAAGAATGAGAGACAGGTCTACGCAGAAACCAAATGTTAAAGATGGCTCCAAATACAACAAGATGCTGTATTGTGCCAAGTTGTGAAAAAAACAGTCCTTGCATTGCCTTCCTTTAGATCCCAACATTGGGAAAAAGCAGATGAACATTATTTTTAAGTTCATCAATAAGAACTTGGTCTTTTGTTCACTTCATGTTCGGATTCATTTACAAACAAGGAACAATTTGATGCAGGACTTTCAGAAAGATTGAAACTCAAAGACTATGCTGTGGCAGCTATATTGAATTCAACAGTAATTTGGGTAACTGTTATTACGTGGTCACTATTGCTTTGTCTGTTATTACGGTTCGTTTGATATGTATTTTTTGACCTAAATCACAGCAGCGTCCATCTATGAGGAATGTAGGCTGTCAAAACATACACAACTGTTAGCCAATTAAAGCAGTGGGTGTTTACTTTTGAGTCTACAATCCGGCAATTCTCTGATGAGAACTTCTACATTATTATGTTTTTTTGATGTAAAAAATCTGATGTGAACCTCAGAGAACAGTACAAAATAATTAAAAAGGCAGTTCATGGCCCTTTAAAGCAATAGTACTTTAAAACTAAATAACATTTAAACATAATTCACCGTCATGTCATTCCAAACCCATATGTGACCCTGGACCACAAAACCAGTCATAAGTAGCATGGATATATTTGTAGCGATATCCAAAAATACACTGTATAAGTCAAAATTATTGATTTTTCTTATGCTAAAAATCATTAGGATATTCAGTAAAGATCATGTTCCATGAAGATATTTTGTAAATTTCCTATTGTAAATATATGAAACATAATTTGAGATTAGTAATATGCATTAAGAACTTAATTTGGACAAATTTAAAGGCGATTTTCTCAATATTTAGATTTTTTTGCACCCTCAGATTCCAGATTTTCAAATAGTTGTATCTTGGCCAAATATTGTCTGAACCTAACAAACCATCAATGGAAAGCTTATATATTCAGCTTTCGGGTGATTTATAAATCTCAATTTAAAAAAAAAAATTGGCCCTTGTGACTGGTTTTGTGGTCCAGGGTCACATGATGTTTGTTATTGCCACAGTCAAATTCCAGAAGTAAAAATCACATTCATTCACAGTTCTTTTTTAACTGTTCATGTTTTGACACTTAAAGCAAAAGTCCACTTCCAAATAAGATGTTCATGTCTTTCTTTCTTCAGTCAAAAGGAAATTATGTTTTTTTGAGGAAAACATTCCAGGATTTTTCTCCACATAGTGGACTTCAATGGTACTCAAAGGATTGAAGGTTAAAAATGCAGTTTCAGTGTAGCTTCAAAGGGCTCTACACAATCCCAGCTGAGAATTAAAGGTCTTATCTAGCGATTGGTTATTTTCATTACAAAAAAAATAAAATCTATGCTTGTGCTAGCTCTGCGATGTGCATGTGTTATCTGCGAACTCCGGTTCAAAACAGTGAGGGTAGGTCAAAGAACTCCAATCTCTTTTTCTCCTCCAACTTTAAAATTGTCCAACATCGCTTTTTTACCATTTTTTTTAAAAGGCATCTGACTTTCTTTGCACGTTCACTTTGTAAACACTGGGTCGGTACTTCCGCTGGCGGTGTCTGACAATTTTGAAGTTGAAGGAGAAAGTATATAAATATTAGGGCTGTCCCCGACTATGAATTTTCATAGTCGAATCAGAATTTTCGAATCTTTCTATAGTCGACCGATAGTCGAATCATCTAGGCCTATGTGTGTATGTGTGAATGGGTTGAAAGATGCACGACATTATAGTCAGCAGGAGGGTAAAACAATTTTTATTTTATTTTACACACTGCACACAGCAACAACTTTTAATAAAGCGACCAAAACTGCCTTCCAACTGACAGACGAACTTATTTAGGTTTAAATAAAAACACAGAACGCGTCTTTTAGTTCTAAAAACGCGAGGCGCACAGCACTGCCTTTTTTGCTAAGCAACGACCAAAACAGCTGTCCTGTCAGTCAAATCAAAGGATTATAGCGCGAACGCTCTAAAATCTTAGTTTTTTGCTGTTAAGTAAACTGTCATATTAGCAGAAACCCTAAATAATACAGCTCCTGATTACCCACGATAGACACCAAATGTTTCTCCTCCATTTCTTGCAGTCTCCGGACTTAAGCGACGGTAAACTTTCGCCATCACAACAGAAGACCCGCGTCTCCATTCATTCGATTGGACAATGGAAAAGAACGTGAATGACGTTGGGCGTTTTTCCGCTCAGAGTTGATTTTTTTTTTTTTTTTTTGAACTTCAGGCGCTCAGAGCGCTCCTGCAAAAATGCGAGGCGCAGCAGGCGGCGAAAACGCGAGGCACCGCGGGGGCGCATAAACAGAGCGCAGAACGCTCACTGCCAGTGCCAACAGAAAACCATTCAAAAAAGGCTCCTCCAAATTTATTATTTATTACCTATTTATTGAACACTTCTTTCTTTTCACTTTTGTTTTTACTGCATTATCATAATCAAAGGCTGTATGTAGCTTAATATAACCGTACAAAATCAGTAGTTCTGTGTGCAATTTGACATTGAGCTCCCCCATATTGCCAAAATGGTATGATGCTCGTTTCACCCGCGAAGATTCGACTGTGAGATCGGTGGTCGAATCAGGCTCCGCATATCGATGCATCGAATCTTCGACTATTCGGGGACAGCCCTAATAAATATTATTTATTTTTTCGAAAATAACCGATTGTTTCGCTAGATAAGACCTTTATTCCTCAGCTGGGATCTACTACTAAATTTCATTGTGACTGCAGAAATAAAGACATGAACATCTTGGATGACATGGGGGTGAGTAAATTATCAAAACATTTTTATTCTGAAAGTGGACTAATCCTTTAAGGTTCTTTCTCCTGATCTTAGTGAGACAGCATCAGTCGTGGGAAAGTCTATGGACCGATCTGAAAAAAATTTGGAGAAGGTATCTGCTGACCATCAGCAGGCTGTGGAGAACTTAAAAAGCCTGACTGAGGAAGCCCAAAATCTACAGGAGATCTGCTCTGACAAACAGCAGCAGGTTGTGAACATCAAACATTCAGATCCCAGAGGTGAGCAGAGCACAATATTTTAAATACAGGTTTAAATTGAACACACACATGGTGTATCTGAAGTGTGTGGTGATCATCTCCTGTAGGTGCGACCGACAGCATCAAAGAGTACTACAGACAATCTGGCCAGGCAGAGTTTCGTGTCAATCATGCCGTCTCCGACCCAGGAAGTTTGGTTAAAGGGTCTGCCCAGATACGGAAAGCTGCAGAGGCCAAACTAGGCAGCACAGAGAATGAATTTAACCTGAAACATCAGCTGCATATACAGAGGCTGGAGAAAATTGGATCTGAACTGGACTCCGCAGACCTGTCACGACTAAGCCGTCAGGTAATTAAACTACTTTTTTTTTTTTTTTAGATCAGTTAGTTAGTGGGTTATCTACATGACTAGGATTCATTAAACATTGATGCTTTAATCTTATTTTAAAACTTAATTTTAATGCTATAAAATTGATTAATTGTGATTAATCACATCCAAAATAACAGTTTGTAATATATGTGTGTGTATTGTGTTTATTTATATGTATATATAAATACACACATACATGTATACATTAAAGAAATTTACATTTACACATATTTTTATTTTGGATGCGATTAATCATGATTAATCGATTTGACATGCTACTTAATTTATTAAGTCCACTGAAATGTATGTTTTCATTATTTTAGTACTTAGCTCCAAAGGCAGAATTTATATTTTTTCTAATTGTAAAGTTTTTAATCCTATTATTTTGTTTTCGTTATCTGTAATGACACTGATCTACACTCATTATTGAAGGAACTTTATTGGGCACAAAAGGAGCCTGAGTACTTTTGAGAAATACTAATCAAAATTGAAACAATACGCTTATTATTTAAATGTATCTAACCTATGTTTTCATGAGTTATAATATCAGATTTGTAAATGTGTTTGTAGGTGTGTGGAGGGGCATCAGGTCTAGATGGTTGCGGTGACTGTGGTGGTCTGGGATGTGAGAGCGAGGATGGCACGTCCCAGTGTGGTGGGGAAGAATGTGAGACTATTGAGACACGATCCCAGGAGGCTTTGAACAAAGCTAAAAACTTAGACCAAGATGTCCTGCATGCTTTAAAAGAAGTAGACAAGCTAAACAAGATGGTAGGTATTCACAATAGTATTAATTATAACTTAATTTAAGTGCTGTCAAATCGATTAATCGTGATTAATCCGAAATTAAAGTTTTTGTTTATATAATATGTGTGTGTACTGTGTATATATTTAAGGAATATTTACATTTACTCATACTCTTATTTTGGATGCGATTAATCATGATTAATCGATTTGACAGCACTACTTTATTTATTAAATCCCCTGAAATTCCTTTTTTTTGTTGCAAGAAATTAATACTTTTATTTAATTACATAATAAATTGATCAAAAGAGAAAATACTTTTACATTGTAAACGTTCTTTAGAACTTTTAGAAAAGATTCAAAGTACTCAGAAAAATATTAAGCAGCACAACTGTTTTCAACTTTGATAATAACAAGACTTCAATAAGTATGTTTATAAGAACATGCATGTGTGTTTCTTGTAGGTGTCAGATGCTCGAGGACGTGCGGATGAGGCCAAACTCAATGCTCAGGATGTGTTACTAAGAGCCAATCAAAGCAAAGCACGAGTTGAACAGACCAATGAAGAGCTCAGAGACCTCATTCAGCAAATACGAGACTTCCTCACAAGTATGAATTGTCACATATAGTAAACACTTGCTAGAAACCAGATATATACAGTGGAAAATACAGTGGAAATCTAAATACTGATGTTAGAAACTTGAATCTGTTTGTTTGTGTAGATGAAACTGATCCAAAGCGTATAGAGGAAGTAGCAAATGAGGTGATGAAACTGAGTTTGCCAGTGTCGCCCGGTGCACTAAAGAACGTGACCACAGAGATACGCCAACATGTGGCCAGACTGACCCAGGTGGACGACATTCTGACCGATACTGCAGAGAATGCGCGCACTGCAGAGAGACTCCTGCAAGAAGCACAGGCTGCCAAGTGAGTAATCACACAGACTGTCACTTTCAGACATTAAACTTTCAAAATATCCTTTTATGATTTGTCCACTAGCAATGTCCAACTGGATACAAGATTCAACCTTTTTGACTCCAAGGCCCCCCTTTATCCAAGACAAAGGCCTTTAAAGGCCCCGCTAACTATGTTGATATCTACCTATGTTACCTCTGGTTTTAATAAAAACAAATACAATATATAATGTCAGTTTAATAAATTTATACATGCATGTGTGTCTATTTATACAGTGCCTTGCGAAAGTATTCATACCTCTTGATGTTTTGTTTACATTTTATGTTGCATAATTAAAGTGCTTCATATAACTTTTTTTCCACATAAATCTCCACACCATAATGACAAAGCAAAAACTGGCAAAGCAAATTTATTAGAAATAAAAAACTGAAATGATTCCATTGCATAAGTATTTATACCCTTTCTAAGACACCTAAAATTTAGTTCAGGAGCATTCATATTGCTTGTAGATGTTACTACACTTTGAGTGGAGTTAGCTTGTGGTAAATTCATTTGAATGAGTATGATTTGGAAAGGCACACACCACTAAATTAAAGGTCTAACAGCTGAAAATGCATATCAGAGCCAAAACCAAGCCCTGATGTCAAAAGAACTGCCTGTAGAGCTCAGAGACAGGATTACATCAAGGCACAGATCTAGGAAAGTGTTCAGGAAATTAAGGTTATAAATAGTTATGCAATGTACTTATTTAAGTTTTTTCATTTGAATAAATTTGCAAAGTTGTCACAAATCTGTTTTCTGCTTTGTCATTATGGTGTATGTAGTAAATTATGGTGTAAAAAAGGCACTGTATATAAATATACACAATACACAAAACTTTTATTTTGCATGCGATTAACCATGATTAATCGATTTTACAACTCCTGCAACATAAAAACACCTTCCTTTATTACATAACTGTGTGTGCTTTGTGTGTATACCACAGTGAGAGAGCTACAGCACTTCAACAAACCACTGATGAGGTGGAGAAAACTCTAGAGGATACTGAGAGCGCTCAAAAAGCTGCCAATGAAAAACTGAAAGAGGTTGAGAGTGACATGAACCAAGCAAAACAACAAATCACTGATGTGAGTACATATACCTTTAAAATCCCTGTGTCCTATAAACAATCTTTTTTTTTAATAAAGTATTTTAATAAAATGTGTGTCTACAGGTACAGTCAAAAACTGAAGCGACTGAGTTCAAACTGAGTAGCAGCACAGGAAGATTTCTGGATCTTGAAAGAGAGGTTGAAAAACTCCAACAGAAAACTGTTGAAACGTCCAGCAGTGCAGATCTAACTCAGAAACAAACTGAGTACATCAAAGAAGAAATTGAGCACGCCGATCGGGTAACTGACTTCTAACAGTGATGTTCTGTTAATATAGTCAAAAATACATTCATTAACCACAGGCATTAAATTTTTCTTGAATAGTATATGAATACAGCAGTTTTTTTTTTTTTTTTTTACTTTTTTAACTTGTTAATTCTTTTTTTATTTATTAATTTATTATTTTTAAATTAGGGACACTCTTATACACTTTTTAGTGCCACGTTAAATTTTTTTTTATTAATCTAAGATTACGAGATTAAAGTCATATTTCGAGAATAAAGTCGAAATTACGAAAAAAAAGTCTAAATATGACTAAATAAGTCAAAATACTACAAGAATAAAGTCGAAATATACTAAGAATAAAGTCAAAATACTACGAGAATAAAGTTGAAATAAGTTGAGAATGAAGTCTAAATGTTTTAAGAATTTAAATCGTAGAAATTAAAGTTATAATATTTTAAGAGTAAAGCCTATATTGCACATACAAAGGCCCGGATTGAGAGCACTGGGAGTTTCCAGGCCACTGAAATTTATTTGAATACTGTTGTGTCCGAGCAGAAGTGGGGTTGTTAACAGCTTTACAGCTTTCAAATTTTGTCCATTTTATCACGAAATGCAAATGTGTTTTCCTCTTTATTTTAAGTATATAGCAAGATATAAAAGTGAAGGAACATCAGAAGGCATAGGAAAAAAACAGTATAGCCTAATTTAATGAAATGAATATCTCATTATTGTATTTTATAATTTTATTCTAGTAGAATTTCTACTATTTTTGAAACATTTTGACTTTATTCTCGAAACATGTAGACTTTATTCTCATAATTTCAACTTTATTCTCGGATTTTTGACTTTATTCTCGAAACATTTACACTTTATTCTCTTAATTTTGACTTTATTCTCGTTATTTTTACTTTATTTTCTAAATATTTCAACTTTGTTCACGTAATTTCGACTTTATTTTCGAAACATTTTGACTTTATTCTCGTTATTTTGACTTTATTTTCTAAATATTTAGACTTTTCTTCTCATAATTTCAACTTTATTTTGAAACATTTACACTTCATTCTTAAAACATTTCAGCTTTATTCTCGAAATTCCATTCTCATAATTTCAACATTATTCTCGTAATTTTGACTTTATTCTTGAAACATTTCGACTTTATTCTTAAATTTTTTTTACTTTATTCTCGTATTTTCAACTTTATTTTTGAAACATTTCAACTTTATGCCCGAAACATTTACACCTTCTTCTTAAAACATTTCGGCTTTATTCTCGAAACATGTAGACTTTATTCTCATAATTTCAATTTTATTTTCGTAATTTCGACTTTATTCTCATAAATTTGACTTTATTCTTGAAACATTTCAACTTTATTCTTGAAACATTTAAACTTTATTCTAAAAACTTTCAACTTTATTCTCGAAACATTTACACTTTATTCTTAAAACATTTCGGCTCTATTCTCCAAACATCTAGACTTTATTCTCATAATTTCAACTTTATTCTCGTAATTTTGACTTTATTCTTGAAACATTTTGACTTTATTCTCCTATTTAGACTTTATTTTAGAAATATTTCGACTTTATTCTTGAAACATTTCAAATCTGTTCTCTAAACATTTGAGTATATTCTCGAAACATTTTAACTTTATTCTCAAAACATTTCGACTTCATTCTCTTAACCCTCAAAGACCGAGACAGCCGCCGGCGGCTAAAAATAACTATTGTTCTTAAATGTTTAATAACTTTTGAACCGCTAATCCAATTTGAATGCTTTAAAAAGTCTCGTAAAGTACAGAGTCTACTCTTTTCAGTGATATCGCATTTGTCTCATTTGGATATTCAGAGGCTCCGTGGTAAGCGTGATTACGTCATCACATTTCCTCAGCACTGATTCGTCAGATGAAATCAATACGTTTTGGTCCTCTGAGCCAAACAGGAACGATTGTTGATGCTTAGTCCCACCCCTGTGCCCCGATTGGTTCAAACTGTCATCTATTCAACCAATAAACATAGGTTTTGGTCTTTTGAACCACCAATTAGTATGTTTCTTTGCAGATCTGAACAGAGGCAAAGTGAAAGCAAAGTGCGTCTTGCGTGCATGAAAACAAACGCAAAATAACACATTTGCATGACAGCATTCTTTGAAAATGTACAGAAATACTCACGACAGAGCCCTTTGACGTAAAACAAACCAAAAACAAGGATGAAACAGCAGTAGATATCGGATAAAGCACTGGAATGTGGGTTTTCGGTCACTAGGCGATGTCCTAGATCCGGACGCAGACTACAGCCAGCAGATCCATCTATTTGGTTGTTATATTATGTGACTATTATATAGTTTTTAAAGATTATTTGTACTATTTTTTCGGTTGCACTCTGTATATTTCTCTCTCATTTTGTGTGTAGTTTGTGAATAATTTGGATTGTTTATTTTTTTGTTGCACAAGACAATTTGTGCAATTTTTCTTGTGCTACTTTCTACACTATTTGTGTTTATTGTTCATCTTTTGGATTAAGAATATATTTATCTGAAAAAGTAAATTATTTTTACTGTGTTTTGCTATTATTTAACACTGTTTCTGCGATGACTTTACTCCTGAAACGTTTTTGGACAGGTCTATATTGTCAATAAACGAAATGGGCCTGTTTTTCACTGAAAAGCGCCTAAATAATATTGTAATAATTGGCTATAACTTGCTTGGGGAATGTTATATATAAACAAAATTTTATTTGGAAGTGTAAAACACCTAAATACAAATTTTTAAAGAAAAAAATCCAAACTTCAGAAGTTTTTGTTTGAGTACACAGTAAAAAACACCCAATTGTTGGTAGCGTTTTTTCCTAAAATTCTGGAAATTCACTAATTTTTAGAGAAAACAAAAGGAAATTTGTAATTTTAAATTAGCTAGACATAAAGTTCAAGTTCTTATGTTTATAATGATATATGACAATTGATGCTGACTGCTAGAATAGGTCTGAAGAAACAAAGAAATATACAGGTGCCTCAGGTGCCCCAAAAATGTTCTAGGTCTTTAAGGGTTAATTGCGACTTTATTTTCAAAATATTTCAACTGTGTTCTCGTAATTTCGACATTATTTTCAACATATTTAGACTTTTCTTGAAATATTTTGACTTTCCTCAAAATATTTTGACTTTTTTTTCTAATAGTATTTCGACTTTATTCTCTGAATATTTCCACTTTATTCTCGTAATCTTAGATTTTTTTTGTTTGTGTGTATTTTAGGAGATTGACACACTCGTGCAACCTAAGTACCAACTGGCCAGTGGTCTGATAGATCAAAAGGCAGCAGGTGTGATTGATGCACATCAGAAGGCTGAACAACTACGTCAGGAGGCAAAAGATCTATTAATAGATGCCACAAACAAACTACAAAGACTAAGAGGTATAAACTGCTCACAGACTTGAATATTTGATTATAGATTTAGCTATAATTCCTCACTTATCTTCCTTTTTAACTCTTTTAGAGCTGGAGAGATCATTTGTGGCAAATCAGCATGTTCTAGTGGAGAAAGCTCAGGAGCTGGATGGGCTGGAGAATGAGGCCAGAGATGTACTGCAAGAACTCAGTCAGAAAGTCACCTTCTACAGCACCTGTGCTTAACGTCTATGACCAAAAACTAATAAATAATGTTATAAGCTCAGCCAATATCAGATGTCAACCATGTAAATGCAATTTTGTATTGTTAAAAATAAGTTACTAACTGCCTGAATCCTACACGAGGTATCACACTGAAAAACAATGTTTTACTACAACCCCTCAATACACTCTTAGAAAAAAAGGTTCTTCAAAGAACCTTTCAGTGAACAGTTCCCAAATGAACCATTTTAAAGAACATTTTAAAAATCTAAAGAACTTTTTCTGAAAGGTTCAACGGATGTTTAAGGTTCTCCATAGAATCATTGATGCGAATAAAGAACCTTTATTTTTAAGAGTGTATATATATATATATATATATATATAACTTTTCTGAACTATAAAAAAAGTTCATCTAGTTTATTGTGTCTTTATATATGCAGAATTTTGCAAGAATACTATCAACAAAAATTCTTCTAGGGGGAATAAGTTGCAACCCTTCATTGTGAACAGCAAGTAAGGTTGGATTTGCTTGATAAAACTGAGTATGGTGACAATGAAATGCCAAAAAAAAAAAAAAAATCCATTAGATTATGTGATAATGAAGTAATACAGTAAACCACTGTGGCTTACTGTTTTATTACATTCATAAAACCGTGGAAACAGCTAAATGGTCAAAACAACTATATACATTTTTTACAATGTTTAAATTAAATATGTAAATGCATTAATATTGATAATACACTAAGCATTTAGTATCATTATTAACAATAATAAAACGTTTGAGTTAACTGCATATGTAAATGACATTGTGACGCAATCTTCTCTAACGACGTTTCGTCAATTTTAATGGTGATGTTCCTGAGAGTGACATTGAAGACAAGAAAACAGGTCTGCGAATAGCTAATTCTACAAAAACTTAGTCTTAATGAAAATCTTTAACCTTAACCAGTGTTTGTGTAGCTAACTACAAGTAGCGACGCGGTTAAAGGGTTAAATTCTGTCATTAGTTACTCACCCTCGTTCCAAACCCGCAAGTCCTTTAGTTAACTTCGGAACAAAAATGAAGATATTTTTGTTGAAATCCAAGAGCTTTCTGACCCTCCATAAACAGCAAGGATCCTACCATGGTCAGGGCACAGAAACATAGTAAGGACATTGTTAAAATGGTCCATATGACATCAGTGGTTCAATTGTAATTTTACGTGCTACGACGAATACTTTTTGTGCACAAAAAAAAACAAAAATAACTTTATTCAACAATACTTCTCATGCGTTTTCCACCATTGTGAAGAGTACGTCGTGGTACTCTCCACAGAGGGTTTGAACGATTAATATACTACTAAATATGTTGTTCTGCAAATTCATGGTGTCTAAACCACAGAAAAAATGTGTGGAAGATGCTAACCCTGGTGAAAAAAACAGCTAAAAAAAGAAAAAAAAAAAAAAAAAAAAAAACAGGGGTTTTTGCCACTTTTCCAGCCTGGCCAAGCTGGGCTGGTTTTAGCAGTTTTTTTCAGCAGGGAAATCATATAGAGAAGGACTCCCTACTGAAAAAAAACCCCTGCTAAAACCAGCCTAGGCTGGTTGGCTGGTCGTAGCTGGTTTAAGCTAGAAGTAGCTGGTTTTAGCTGGTCTCCCAGCCTGGCCAGGCTGGTTTTAGCTGGTGGTGTCCCAACCTGGCCAGGTTGGGAAAGTGGCCAAAACCCCTCTAAAACCATCCTGCTGACCAGCTATGACCAGCAAAATATTGCGCCATTTCCTGCTTAAGCCCTGGTGTGAAAAAAAAAAAAAAAAAAACAGCTAAAACCAGCCTAGGCTGGTTGGCTGGTTTTAGCTGGGTTTTTTTTTTTTTTCACCAGGGCTTAAGCAGGAAATGGCACAATATTTTGATAAACTAAAAAGTTATATAGATGGTAAAGATACCTACAAGCAGTATTAATTAAGATATTAGTCTAATATTTGACCTACCTGACCGGAAATGATAAGAACAAACACAATGTTGTCAAGATTCTTGCTCTTGAAATCCTGGTTCAGTTTGGCCAACCACAAACGACTTTTGTTCCTCAGACCGTTTTTGCACTCTTCTCCTTGATTTGTTATAACTTTTGGCAGTCTATAGGCCTATTACTCCAAATGTTGTTTTTTTACATTAGTAACAGGCGAAAACATGACAATAATTGATCATTTTCAGCAGAAATGATCAGCAAAATATGCGAATCTCGTTTGGTTCAGTGGCATTGTTTACATTCATTCTCGCCAGTATGACCGATTGATTGATGATGCGTAGTGAAAACTCTCTATTAGGCTAATTAACTACATGAGGTGAGTAATTAAAGACAGAATTTTCATTTTTGAGTGAAGTAACCCTTTAAATTAACTACATTTTCAGTAGATGCACTGTTTTAAAAATGTACTAAAGAATTATTAGTAATAATAATAAATAGTTCACTCTTTTGAGTCCGTTCCGTTCTTCTCAAAAAATATGTCAAACGGTTTGAATCGGTTCACTCAAGCACTGAATCGTTTAGGGAAAATTTGATGTTCGACAGTCTTTTTCGGATTTAAAAGCATTTTCTGTATTTCTAGTCGGGAGTTTTGTTAAATATGAAGTGGACTGTCATGCTTTTAAGTCTTAACTGAAGCTTTTTTTCCTGTAGTTTCACACCGGAGTTCATAACGCTCTCACCAACCACAAGAGGGCGACAAGCATCTAAAAAAAGTCGCTGAAGTACAAGCATCATCAGTGACCTTTGAAAATAATGGAAGATATTCAACGCTTCCGTTCTCGCAAAGGATTATTTCAGGTAACTAATGTCAAACAGAACAGGCAGTGTTATATAAAATTGAACTGAACAACTAAATGTTCACAAAAAATAAAAGAAAAACAAAACAAAATGTGACCCTGGATCACAAAACCAGTCTTGACAAGCACGGGTATATTTGCCAAAATTCATTAGGATATTAAGTAAAGATCATTAAAATAAATAAACGCAGAGTTTGAAGGCGATTTTCTTCAATTTTCTTTGCACTTTCAGATTCCAGATTTCAACCAAATATTATCTCATCCTAACAAACATTCATACATCAATGGAAAGCTTATTTATTCAGCTTTCAGCTTATGTATACATCTCAATTTACAAAAATCGACTCTTATGACTGGTTATGTGGTTCAGGGTCACAAATGTTCCATCCACTGAGAATCAGGCATCAGGTGGTTGAGTGAATAAGGAAATCAACAAACAGTTAAATTTCAGTAAAAATGAGGCTATTTATTTGTAGGTTTAGACAATATTTAAGACCAGACCAGTTTCCCTACCACATGGACACTGAAGCATGTATAAAATAAAATCGCTTCCCCCATGCTTAAAGGAAAAAAGGCCTCTACAACTCTAACTTTACACCATATTTTAGTTCAGGTTGATGGGTAAATTCAGATTTTGTGGCTTGTACAATCTTCAGTCAAAACCACAGATAGGCACACACAGGGACAGTGGTAATAATGCTGAAATTAGTTTGCATTGTGGGAATCATTAGAGCACACATTAAACAAAGCAAATTAAAAATGTATATAAAAATAGTAATTCTAACTTCCATGAGGAACAGTTCAGAAAAGGTTACATAAACTTGACTGAGACATTTGTTTCCTTCTCATGTTCTAGTTCCTATAACCCCCAAGGCATTTCTATTACACAACAAACAACAAGACAGTGTTTCCATCTTTTGTGGTCAGTACAGAGCATCACTGCTCAGACTAAAGAATAAAAAAACAAAACAAAAAAACACACAGAATCTCATAAACCAGGGCGCTGTGTTTAAAGTGCCAGTGAAAAGAACTTCAGGCCATTTTGAAAGTACAAATAATGCTAGAAAACAGTCCACAGATGACACTCACAAAGCATGTCTAAAACATGTGCACATTTGTTTGGATTTCACCCAGAATTTCAAACAAATCTAAGCACGGCATAAAGAAAATCAAGCATATTTCCCAAACATTCTCATTACTGCAATTTAAAAAAAGCAAATTTTCTAAATTATTAAAACGATTGATTGATGGTTGTAAATTGTTTCCCTATGGAAGCCCATTTTCGCCACAAAAAAAAAGTGACTTTTTATCTCGCAATTCTGACTTTTTTTTTTCTTGGAATTGTGAGATATAAACTTGCAAATGCAAGTTATCAAGTCAGAATTACATGATACAAACTCAAAATTTTGACTTTTTCTCAGAATTGTGAGATATAAACCCACAACTGCATGTTATAAAGTCAGAATTATAAAATATAAACTTGCAGTTGTGAGTCAGAATCGCAAGATATAGTCACAATTCTGACTTTTTCCTCGCAGTTGCGAGTTTCTATCTTGCAATTCTGACTTTTTCTTAGAATTATAAGATATAAACTTGCATTTGCCTGTTAAAAAGGCAGAAATATAAGATATAAACTTGCAGTTGTGAGTAATAAAGTCAGAATCGCAAGATATAGTCACAATTCTGACTTTTTCCTCGCAGTTGCGAGTTTCTATCTTGCAATTCTGACTTTTTCTTAGAATTATAAGATATAAACTTCCATTTGCTTGGTAAAAAGTTAGAAATATAAGATATAAACTTGCAACTGCGAGTAATAAAGTCAGAATTGCAAGATATAGTCTAGAATATTTTTTTTCAGAATTACACGATACAAACTCACAATTCTGACTTTTTCTCAGAATTGTGAGATATAAACTCAGATTGTATTATAAAGTCAGAATTATAAGATATATACTTGCAATTGAGAGTTATGAAGTCAAACTTGCGAGATATAAAGTCGTGACTTTTATATCTCAAAATTCTGACTTTTTCCTCCTAGTTGCGTGTTTCTACCTTGCAATTCTGACTTTTTTTTCAGAATTGCATGAGACAAACTGACAATTCAGACATTTTCTCAGAATTGTGAGAGATAAACTGAGAAATAAAGTCACAATTCTGACTTTTTTCCTCACAGTTACAAGTTTCTATTTCACAATTCTGACTTTTTTTTCAGAATTACATGATACAAACTCACAATTCTGAGAATTGTGAGATATAAACTCAGATTGTATTATAAAGTCAGGATTATGAGATATAAACTTGAAACTGCAAGTTATAAAGGCAAACTTGCGAGATATAGTCACAATTCTAACATTTTTCACCACAGTTGCGAGTTTCTATTTTGCAATTCTGACTTTTTCTCAGAATTGTGAGATATAAACTCAGATTGTATTATAAAGTCAGAATTATGAGATATAAACTTGCAATTGCGAGTTATAAAGTCAAAATTTGCGATATTTTCGTTTCCATTTCACAATTCTGACTTTTTTTTCAGAATTGCATGATACAAACTCACAATTTTGACTTTTTCTTAGAATTGTGAGATACAAACTCGCAATTGCACAATAAAAAGTCAGAATTATGAGAAATAAACTTACAACTGTGTTATAATGTCAGAATTATATGATATAAACTTGCAACTACGAGTTATGAAGTCAGAATTGAAAGATATAAAGTCAACAAGTCTGCATTTTTTTCTCAATTTTTTTCACATAGCTGTTGTGATAAACTCACAATTGTGAGTTATAAAGTCCAAATTTGAGGGGAAAAAAAGACTGATATGTCATCAGAATTGCAAGTTTATATCACAATTCTGACTTGATAACTTGCAATTTTTAGTTTATATCTCATAATTTAAAAAAAAAAGTCAGAATTGTGAGCTTGTATCGCAATTCTGAGAAAAAAATTCAGAATTGTGAGATAAAAATGTCGCAATTACCCTTTTTTTTTCAGTGGCAGAAACAGGCTTCCATAATTTCCAGATAGAATCTAATGAGAATAATAATAATAATAATAATAATAATAATAATAATAATAATAATAATAATAATAATGAGAATTGCTCTCATTATTAAAACACCCATGAGAAAAGGTATCATGACATTAATGTCACATTTAAAAAAAAAATTGTAATAAAATAAAACTATGGTCTGTAATTACTCTTCATTTTCTTTATGCAATTTTTTTGTCCTTATGATTGTGGGATGAAGCATTACCCAGATGTGTTTCCGTGAGCCTATACACATCATCGCCACCTAAAAAAAACATAAAATGTTTAAAAAGGCGGTTAACCTTTATTTTTAAGACACGGCTAACAAAAGCTATCTGAAATAACACGATACAGTCACAGAGATGGGCCCGTTTCTGCTACAGTACATCTTGAATACTCTTTCACATACACACAGAAACAAAACAGACAAAAAAGAAAAGCAAAAAAAAAAAAAAAGTGTTAAAGCCAACATCTCGGGACAGTCACATTGTAAAGGGAACATCCCATGAGGAGCACTTTATCTGACGAAAACATCACTGAACATTGCATGCAAACGCATGTTTCATGTCCCTCGTCTGGGCAGCAGCATTCGTTCTATTGCACACTGCAAATGCTCCCAGTTGCTCCAGCTGTACACCAGTAGACACACGCATACGAAAGTCCCAAACACGTGTAGACGACTACGCATCAGTGGAGCGGAAAACTTAGCAGCGGTGGAGACGCAGACCAGGATCACGGTGACGATGGCCAGCATGATGTTGATGCATTTTCCCAGCAGCACTTTGGCGTCGACGCTTTCCAACTGCAAGACCTGTTGCTGCTGCTGCTGTAACTCTAACTTGCTCACTCGCGTCTGACAAACTTCTAAAGCATCCTGCGGAGAAGAAAAGAGAGAAATACAATTCCAGATTGGCAAAGCAGCGTTCCAGAACTGCTGATAATTAATAGAACAACACTTATAGAGCGCTTGGAACAGGAAGTCAGTTTTATAAAGCAAAATGCTCTGGCTCTTTTTAAACTATTTTTGTTGTTTTGTTCAAAATCGACAAATGAAATGGTTACATTTTATCTAAAAGGTAAGTGCTCAATATTAACTCATTGTTTAACTAAAAAAAAAACAAGCATTTCCCAAAAGCGTTAACGATTCTGTATTTTCTGAAACCATAGTTCCATTGAACATTCACAAAACAGAATCGCACAAATTATTATTATTTTTATTATGCAAGTTGTTATTATTTTTATCAATATTTAAAATAAAGTACATTTTTTCCAGGATTCTTTGATGAATATAAAAATCAGCATTTATCTGAAATAAAAAGCTTTTGTAACATTATACACTTTACCATTCAATTGCTTGCAGTCAGTATATTTTTTTTTATTATAAAAGAAATAAATCATTTTATTTATCAAGGATGCTTTAAATTGATCATTTATAATCATACAAAAGATTTCTATTTCAGATAAATGCTGTTCTTCTGAACTTTCTATTAATCAAAGTAACCAACTGTTTTCAACAAAATAATAAAAATATTAAAGGAACCGTATGTAGGATTGTGGCCAAAACTGGTACTGCAATCACTTTCAAAATATTGTAGAATGGTGTATCCCCTCCCCTTCCCCCCTGACTCCAGGTTGCCAGCTAAGCTGCAGGATCCGTTTTCAGCCGTCTCCATCTTTCAAAGGCATCTCCTATACAAATCCTTGTTTTATTTCGGACTTTGTCACGACGTATTTCGGATTCATATTGAGGTCTTTTAGGTTTCGTAACGTTATACATGTTTTATCCGACAAGTTCGTAGCTGCAGCTGTAACTAGAGCAGAGCTGGCAACCTGGATGACGAAACTCTACTGACTTTGTGATTAGTAGATAGCTGGAGGGTGGCGCCTCAAGTCAAAACACAAAATGACAACAATAACATCAGTTGTGGGCTGCAACTTTCACTTTTAAATGAAAATATCCTGGCCAGACCACTGTTGTCAGTGATATAAGTATTTGAAATGAACATGATTTCTTAATGTCTAGTGACATGTCAGGGCCATTTTATGATTAACTGAAATAAATTTCTTACATACAGTTCCTTTAATACTTTTTTGAGCAGCAAATCAGAATATTAGAATGATTTCTGAATGATCATGTGACTGGAGTAATGATGCTAAAAAATCAGCTTTGAAATCACAGCAATAAATTACATTTATAATATAACTTTTTTTAATTTAAAATATAACTTTTTTATGACGGACAAAAGTTGGCTGGTATTCCTTTATTGAGTGCTTTACATAAGTTTAGAACAGAGGTGCTCTGGAGGGGCCACTGTCCTGCAGAGTTTAGCTCCAATCCCAATTAACCACACTTGAACCACTCAATCAAGATCTTACTAGGCATGCTAACTAGAAACTTAGGGTGCTTTCACACCTGCCTTATTTAGTTCGGTTGAATCGCACTAGAGTTCGTTTTCCCTCTTGGTGCGGTTCGTTTGGGCAGGTGTGAATGTAGCAATCACACTCGAGTGCGCACCAAAAGCGGACCAAAAAAGCGTACCGAGACCTTGAAGAGGTGGTCTCGGTACGCTTTCAAACGAACACTGGAGCGGTTCGTTTGTGGTGAGAACATGAACCGAACTAGAACAGTCCCAACCGCAAAAAGTACTGCGCCTTTTTGGACTAATCCAGCTGCCGTAGTCCGCTGCGCTGTTCATTATGGGATGAGGACAAGTATTTGTTGACAGTTAGCGCTTTAGCAACATAGCCCCATGACAGCTCGCGGACAAACTTGGAGTTGTGAGGAGGTGCAAAGCCTCATAAATTTGGTCTGATGATCATATAGGTCCCAACTTTCGAAAACTCACAAGAACATCACAATCTTTCTCATTGTTTAAGGGGCCGTTCACATGTCGCGCCTAAAACGCATGGGAAACGCCTGTACAGCTATGATAAGCTGTTTCTCCAACTTGTCAATGCTTTCAATGTTATTAAGGGAAAGGATGAAGCTGATTGGTTGGTTTATGTCACATGACCTGCGGTGCGCTTGCAGCATTCTGAAAAGTTGCAATGTTTTTATCTCAATGCGGCGCGTTCGCGAATGGAAAAAACGTGCGCGTCGCGACCACGTCGCTTCCATTCTGAGCGCGCATACCGCGCGTCTACATTTGAAATAACGAGCTTGAGCGCGCAAAAGACGGGACATGTGAATGGCCCCTAACAGTTTAGAAAATACGTTCAACACACTGATCTATATAATTCTCTATAATAGATCAGTGGTTCAGTGACACGATCTGGCCAACGAGTGAGGTGGATGTTGTCACATGACTGCATTTTGGTTCGTTTCAACTGGTTCGGACCAGAGCAATCAGTGTGGTGTGAAAAGGACCCAAAACGGCAGAAAAATGCTACAATGTATTATTTGTTGCTCTTGGTCCGGACAAAATGAACCGAACCACAGATGTGAAAGCACCCTTACAGGACAGTGGCCCTCCAGTACCAAGTTAGGACACCCCTGGTTTAGGATAAGTTCTTTTATGTCTGTACCTGTATATCTCGTGCTCGTTCATTAGCTTGATAAGCCATCTTTTCTTCAATGCTGGCTAGCTCCTGTTTAAGGTTTCCGGTCTCGTTCTGATGGAGTTCTGTGAGGTCGTTCAGCTGTTCTTCCAACCGCTCACACCTTAAACAGAAGAACAACAATTAGTAAGAGTGTGTGACATACATAGAGAGAGGAAACTAAAGTGTCTCCCAGGCTGAAAAGACCAGCATGTTGAGTTTTGTATGTTGGTCTCCAGCATGAGTTGCTGATGTCCCAACATGCCACATATTTTTATTTTTTATGTCTAAATAAGGGATGAGCATTTTTGGTCCTTCAGGGCTACTGTCCTGCAGAGTTTAATTCCAACCCTAATCAAACACACCTCAGCAAGCTAATCAATGGCTGTATCCGAAATCACCCCCTAAACCTTCAAATAGGGCACTATTTGAGGGGACAGCTATTTTAAGTGGTGTTCAAAACTATAGTGGACGCTCTTAAGTGCATCTCGCCAGAAGATGGTGCTCGCAGCTGAATCATCCATCAATTAAACAGCAAGCAAACTATGCAAAACCAGCAGTCCTTCCCCCTTCACAGTTTCCGAATTCACTCACTCGTTTTCATTCACTCCTTCAAGTGAACTGTATGAGCGGACTTCTGTAGGGAATAGTGAATAGGGTATAGGGGGTGATTTCGGTGAAGACATTGGCGATTTACAGCCAATGTCTTTAAAATCACTATATAGCTGCAGACAGGTGTGTTTGATTAGAGTTGGAGCTAAACTCTGCAGGACAGTGGCCCTCCTGGACAGAAGTTGCCCATCCCTGGTCTCAATAAACAAGTAGAACACTAAAACTGATTTTAAGTTCTACCAGTGAATTTTAGAAACAACAAAATGTAATTATGAAAGACTATTTACCTGTACCGCTCCTCTTGTAGTGTTTGCATAATATTCTCAAATTCACATTTAAACTGGTTCTTCAGAGACTCAATGTCATCTGCCAGGATATGCTGAGTCTCTCTCAACTCTCTGATCTCCTCCCAAGCTTCCACAAGCCGGCTGGTGTTTTCCCCTTGGCCTCCTTCTCTCCCAGACCCGCTGTGCTGCCCTGTCACACCTGATCCAGTCACATGACCGTTACTCTCAACCGACACTGACGTCTCTGTGGAGCACTCGTCATCACTCGGGTATTTGGGTTTAGGAGTTATCGTGGCGCTGCCGCTCAGATTTCGGGCTCCCCCTTCCGCCTGCAACCCGCTTCCCGTCTCCATGCTACTCTTCAAGTGGGCAATGTTATCAGCGCTACCAAATTTGTTGCGAATGAGGTTTGCAATCTCTCTGGGTTTGCTGAAGAAGAACGGTGGCGATAGTGAAACTCCCGGGCCGATAGTTTTGACTTTGTCCAAATGTGGGTGGCGCCCACTTCCTGTGACCACACTTTCCTTGAGGTTGTCTTTAGGCAGCTCATTTTCTTTGGAGTGTGGTGGCGTGTGTTTGGTCCCATTTGAGATGTCGCACTCCTTCATCTTGCGTTGATACTGCTCTAGCTTCTTCTGAAGCTGAGCGATATTGTGTGCCGTTTTCTGGTTCTTTTTCTCAAAGACTTGTTTGATACGGCCACTCTGCTGCTTGTCGGCGCTGTTAATGAGTTTGAGATACTCAGCCACGTTCTCATCCTGTAAATTTTGCTCAATTCTCAGCTGCTCTTTCACTTTTAGCACTTTTTGCTGTATGGTGTCCAGACCAGTACGTGATCGTGGGGTGTCCCGTACCACCAGATCAGAATCCAGATCTAAACACGTCTCTGAACCACCTCTACGCATGGCCATTGGCACGCTGAGGGTGTTCACATCACCACCTTTCTCCGCCTGAAAAGAAACAGAGAAAGAATAAAATTAATATCTTTAGGATGAATTCATTAAAGTATTTACAAAGGGGCTTGTATTTAGTACTGGCCAAAATATTAACAATACATTTGATATTACATTGTTGGTGTTCTGATGTAGAACTTGGATGTGGTGCGCCTTGTTTACAAGCAGAATACCACAAAGTCTTCATATATATGTCTGAAGATTTCAATAGAGAGAATGACTTGCAATTTTTGCCCCAGCCTTGCTTATTTAAACCATAATATACAGACGATTAACTAAGAGAGACAGACGTTCCATGTCAAAAGGCTGGCTCAAATTGTTGAAAGTCTTTTTTTTTTCTTTGCGCACAAAAAGTATTCTTGTAGCTTAATATCATATCGTTGAACCACTGATGTCACATGGGACTATTTTATCAATGTCCTTACTACCTTTCAGGGCCTTGAACATGGCAGTTGTGTTGCTGTCTATGCAGAGTCAGAAAGATCTCAGATTTAATCAAAAATATCTTAAATTGTGTTCCGAAGATGAATGAAGGTCTTACAGGTATGGAATGGCATGAGGGCGAGTAATTAATGAAAGAATGGTAATTTTTGGGTTAAAAATCCTTTTAAATTTCCTGAAGTGCCTGCATTGTTTTAATTTGTATGAAAGGGAGTCAAAAAATTGCAACTACAGAAAAAAAAAAGACAGATTTTTTTTCTGTCTCTAAATTAAACCTCAACAAAGATGCATATTAAATCTGGAATTTAAATTCCACAAAGTAAAGTAGTTCTTTTAAACTGCACATTTCTGTGAATCACTGAGAAAATAATTTGTTTAATCACTCAAAAATAAGTGTTCCATAATACAATAAAAATTTAAGTTCCATAATACAGGTGCATAAAATAAATCAGTCCTTGCTTAATAACTGATATGTTTCTGCTTTTATTCTTAGTTTTACTTCTTGCTCTAATCCTTCAAGATTCAAATAAATATATAAATGTGTATATGCATATTAATAGTACTTCTAAAATAGATATAACAAAGGTACAACATTGGACAAGATCCAGATAACCGTTAATCAGCCTTAGCAAACATAAGACAAAAAAGGCACACTTTATTGAAACAGAAAATAAGCCAAGGAGGGTTTTTTTTCAGTCACATGATGCCACTGCCCAGAATTGAAAACTGAAAAAGGATTTGTAAGCTACATAATGTAATTCAGGATTTAGAGCAAGGCTTGACATTAAACCCTATTACGTGCTTGTACTTTGAACAGGTAAATCGGTCATTCACTTGTGCAAGTAATAAAAAGTTTACTTATAAGATTACAATAAGACTGAAAAACTGTTTTCGTTGGCTCATTTGTTTTGATTTTGTTCCTTGAGATTCTCTTTCACACACAGACAGGCTGCACAAGCCTCAACTGGCTTGTTAGTGAACACATTATCCATTATCAATCATCATTTACACTGAATCTAATCAAATCAGAAACATTCTCGCCAAAGTTGTCAGTGGTTCTATAATTAATTTTTGTCACTGACATTTAAATCAGCCTACTTGTTGAGCAAGTAAAATGCTTTTTCACTCGCCCCTTCAAAAAAAAAAAAAACCTTTTAATGTTGAGCCCTGTGATGTAAGGACTATGTATGAAAATAATGGTTCAATTGTAGCTTGGTAGTAAATAAAGATTTAGGTCAACATTTTTAGACTGAAATAAGCTGTGGCCCAAATGGGGTGGAAGGAATTCCTCTCAGAATGAGGAAATGAATGAAACTCTTCATAAGGTCATTTCATGAACCTGTGCAATGGGCTGACAATAATAAGCCATCCCCAAGGTTCTGAAGGACATAAAATTCATTCAGGCAAACTAAAAGGGTAGTTCATCCAAAAATGAAAACTCATAATTTACAGGTCATTCAATTTTAAAGTGATCATGTGGACTGCCATGTTCTGCATGCACACTGTACTTTGGTACCCACTGACAAAAAAATGTATAGATGCTGTATGTAATTTTTTGATTGTACTAAAGCATAAAAACACATTTGCATTTACACTAGATCCCATTCTACACTGGTGTTTTCACTGCATTTTAGAAGCGATCTCCGATCTACACTACACTGAAAACGGTCACATGACCATTCATAATAAGCATGATGTTTTTGTTTACATGGTCGTCAAAGATATGCAGAGCGAATGTGAGCAGCCAAACCATTGTTTTCAACAGTTTCAGTTTTTTGTCCGTTAACACTGTAATGGAAACATTGAGTTTCTAAAACTAAAAAGGGTCTGCTGCACTATCAAAAGACCAGTAGTCGTTCATTTTAAGCATTAGTTGACTATTAGTTGCACGTTTATTAATAAACCATAAATACTAATAATAATAATAATAATAATGAGACTTTAATTTCCTTTATAGCCTAATAAGCACTTAATGCACACAAACAAGCTTGCCACGGTGCACCAGCAGACATAATAATTATGAATGTGTCAGGGAAAACCAGACATTTCAGTCTGTATAGATATTTTTTCATGTCTGTAAAGCAAGTATAAACAGAGTTTCGAAATTTCGCGCTCAAGTTCACAGAGACCGAAATGACAGAAAGTGCATGTTTGTTTTAATTATTTTACAAAAGCACAACGTTTCGTTGTTATTAGAGCACACAAATAAACAAATCTTTACAGATTTATGACCAAAAATGACTATTTTGAGTATTTTAAGAGCAACTACTGGTAAGCGCACTACTGTTCAACTTCCACACTCCTAGGTTAACTTTAGGTTGAGCTGCCATGTAAAGTGCTACTACATACATCTTTCAGATGAAAAGCCATATTTGAGGCAGATGAATGATAGGTAAGCATTTGGATGTCCTGTTCGATTTACTATATTAACACATCGACCAGCCATTAGCGACTTCCTGTGGATTTTTTTTCTGCGACTAAATGACTAATACAATTTTGGTCGACCAAGCCTCTTCTCATCGACTAACAGTTAGTCGACTATTAGGGGGCTGGCCTACGAAAGTCCCTCAAAAATGGTAGAGTAAATGACAGGTGTAACAGTAGCAAAAGTTAAGCTTTTTAAAAACGGAGTTCACATAGTTATTTCTCTGAAATAATACTAACATTACAGCCAGTTGTTCTACTTTTGAAGTGTGTTTTCATTGTTTAAATATCTCTTTTTGTTTTAATCTGTGTGATTCCGCCCACTGGCAGTTTATCCAATAGTTTTTTAACACTATAGGTTGTCAGTTGGTGGAAAACACAATATATTGAAGCCATAGAAGCAAGCAAACTAACTTGGTCAGAGATCCCAGATTCTATCTGACCTAAAATCCTTGGCATCAACTGAAAAGTTCAGATAAAATGCTGATAAATCAACACATCAGCTTACAGTGTAAAGGGCTGTTCACACAAAACGTGTCTTTGAGTTTAGAAATGAGACTCAGGAATGGTTTTTAAAAACATGCAGCGCATAACAAAATGATCTTGAGGCGTACTTCTGAGAGGAAAGGGGTGGGAGAAACAATATTTTGAATTATATGCAGTACCTATTTTAACCACTAGCTGTCATCAGTCTTATATATTGCACCTTTGACTCAATTCCTTCTGATATAAATGAACCTAAAAGTGCATTTCAAACGGAATCCAAGCGATCAGGAGTTTTGCTTGAGGGCGTAAGATTTCACCATGGAGATTTTGAATCAGATTAAATTTGATTGTGCAAATATGCCATGTGGAACAACAGAAATAGGTTTGGTTTGAAAGTGGCTTCTGTGCGACAATGGAACTTTGCTGAAATGGGAAAATTACAAAATGTTTAAGACACCAGCTTCATGACTTTTTGGCCACTTGAGATGGACTGACTCCTATTCAATCATGTCAAATCCAAATTATCCTTCCATGCCACATGTGATATTTACTGTATAAATAAATATTTTGCTGAAATGGTTCAGTTACACTGCCCCCAAACTTTGGAACACACTACCCATTCATATTCGTCAGTTGGATTCTATTAACATTTTTAAATCACAACTTAAAACTGACCTCTTCAAATCTGCTTATTCATTGTAATTTTATTTATTATTATTATTATTATTATTTCTTTCTTTTTTTTCTCCGTAATTTTTTATGTATTAGTGTTTTATTGCTTGTGTTTCTGCTGTAAGGTGTCCTTGGGTGTCTTGAAAGGCGCCATCAAATAAAATGTATTATTATTATTATTATTATTAATGGTTGCCGAATTTAAACTGTCAAGCTTGAAAAAGGCTATAAAAATAGTACATAAAAGTCGCATGTCTTTTAAAGCTATTTGATTCATTCATTTTAATTCAAAGCTTCCCTTCAGCTGTGAGTCCTGGCAATTCTATTTAAATCGGAAATGGTGCTTTGAAATATTTGAAGCAGAAATTAGATTTGTGAGGTAAAGTGGAGATGAATTAATAGCTAACTAGATAAAAACTACATAAATAACATGAATGGATGATGACACCAAGTTCAATTTTGGTTGAAATATCCCTTTAAATTACCCTGGATGCATCTTCTCTTCTACAAGATTGTGAAGATTAGGTTAGTTTTTGTCAGGCCATTCTCAAGCTTTACTAAGAGCTACATTTAGCATCTCAACACGTACAAACACACTAACAAGAGACAGATGGAGGCTGCAATTTTCAAAGTTATGAGCCATCACTATGGCTTTAGAAAAGCTCTTTTCAGAGCAGAATACTTATTATTATCAACTCTTAGGGGTGAATTATCTCTGTATGCTTATATAAAACTTTATTCAGATGTCTAAATGTCAGATATTTGCAATGAAATTAAATTTGTCTGTTACCATGGCAGCTAGCCATCAAGAGGTAACAGGCCAACAGAGATCAGGGACGAAGGCTTTTATGACTCGACTGCAGTGGAGGAGAGGGAAGATAAGACAAGCAAATGCAGACCACAGGGAGTGAATCCATGTCAACCCAAGCATTACTGGCAAAGTGCATGAATCTGAATAGAAATGATTTTATAAAATACATCCGGTGATTCAAGCATATGAGGACACTAACAGACATTTTCACATTCAAGTCTAAAAGCTGATCTGTTGTGATGTTGACAAAGGACTTCTGCAAACTCAACAAATGTCATGCATCGGTTTGCTTAGTTTCGTTTCACTATTTCTTTAGTTTAAAGACAGTGAGAGTTTCGAAACATAGAAGTGTAACTTGTCCAGTGTTTCACTGTCACTAAATCTTAAAATCTTTTGTGCATGTGTTGTTTTTAATGCCTCAAACATGTATTTTTTTTTATGTTCCTAATTGATGTCACCAAGTTAACATTACTTGAAAGCGCAAGTTAGACTGGTAATTCTAAAAAAATAAAAATAATAAATGTTCATGAAGTTAAGTTTTTTATAAAGAAAACTTAACATAATTTGAATATAATTATATGATAGCATAAGATACAGCTGAAGTCAAATGTTACATATGGATGAAGTTTACATACACTTGATTCTTAATACTCTGTTGTTACCTGAATGATACCTGATTTTTTGGTTTTAGTGATAGTTGTTCATGAGTCCCTTGTTTGTCCTAAACAGTTCAACTGCCTGCTGTTCTTCAGAAAAGTCCTTTGGGTCCCACTGATTCTTTGGTTTTTCAGCATTTTTGTATTTGAACCCTTTCCAACAATGACTGTATGATTTTGAGATCCATCTTTTCACACTGAGGACAACTGAAGGACTCATGCAACCATTACAGAAGGTTCAAACGCTAACAGATGCTCCAGAAGGAAAAATTATGCATTAAAAAGCAGGGGTGTAAACTTTTGAACAGAATTAGTATGTGTATATTTTTTTTATTTTGCCTAAATATGATATTTTTTCCATTTAGTACTGTCCTTCAGAAGCTACAGAAGAAACTTCACAGCTGTGGATCATTCAGGTCACAAAACAGTATTAAGAATCAAGTGTATGATAACTTTTGAACAGGGTCATTTTTTTAATTCAAATATTATTTTCTCCTGTGGACTATGTAAACTTTTTTTGTGAAATATCTCATTCAAGGGAGTACTACATAAAAATACTATGCATTTTTGACTCTTATTTTGGTGAAATAATTAACATTTTGCATGATTCCGAAAGGTGAATGTAAATTTTTGACTTCAACTGTACATTCATTATTTTATTTAATGCATACTCAAAAAAAAAAAAAAAATACTTTTAATGATTAATGCTTGTAAAAGAGCTCTAATCATGTTTGCCTATGTGTCACTGAAGAAACTCTGAACCTCTTCTAACTTTGACCAGACTGTATCAGTGTCTTCAGGGCAGAAATGTTACTCTGGAGAACTAGGTCAGTCAGATCAAACGTGTAAAACAGGCCTTCTGCTCATTTACCATTCCTTACTTTCTCCTTTCTGTGACCTACCTGGCATCTGACTTACGTCATTAGTGATATCTGCAATCTGGAATTCTCAGATTTTTCTTGGATAAATAATCCTAAACACTTAAACTGACCTTAAAGGAAAGCCAGGGTATTATGACACATATGGCTTAATATAACATAAATGATGTCTCTTACTAAAATATGTAGTGGAAAACCCATGAAAGATTTAGGTTATTTAAAAAAATGTGGACTACGACGCCATTATGATGTTAAAAATGGTTGTGCTCAGTGAACTATTGGTGCTACCCATTGTTATTTTTCCCGTAACACAAGTCAGAATACGCAACTCTGGAAATAAAATACTGATTATAAGGTACTGAAAGAGGTGGCAATGGATATAAGTGTATGCTTAAACCAATGAGTCTAAACGCCCCCGATATCGAGTGAAATTCTCACTGAGAAACCCATGAATCCCACATTTAGTGGCTGCAGCATCATGACAAGCGTCAGCATGTTAACATACTGCCAGGATGGCATCTAGCGTTTCTTGTTTCTGCCATTTATAAGCTCTTTTAGTAGCTGTGGTCTACTAAAAGCCTCAAAGGCATCAGGACTAAAGTGGAAAGAACAAATACGCAGGTCTTTAGAAAGTTTTATTTGTTCACAGGCATGTTCCCATTCTTTGCTCCACTTCTTATAGCTAGGAAAAGCACTGAAGCGATTCTACAATTTTCTTGTTGCCCTTAGACTGAAAATTACAACCAAAAGCCGCACAATATGGCAACATATCGTATTGTGGTAAAAACAGAAATAATGCTCCCCATTAGGGCTGGACCAGAATATTCGAATATTTGAATATTCGTTCGGTGGGTTGGCATTCGATTTTAAATTTTGAGATTTGAATATTCGGTTTTTTTTTTTCATACACCTAGCATCCCCCGCGAAACGGTTCTCATTCGCGCTTAAATGAATGAAGAAGATCAGACTGCTGCGCCACTAACACAGAAACAACAACAACAAAAAAAAAGAGAGAGAGAAATTTAGTAATATTTAAGAGACAATATAAAGTACAGTCGGACCCACTTGAATGGTTGAAGCAAAACTAGGGCTGTGACTGTCGTAATGACAACCGTGCCTCTGCATTTAAATGCACGCAGTAAGCTGGCCGCAAAGCTCCAGCAAAATAATCACCATGAATGTGTCGGGAAAAAGTAAGAAGATATTTGAATTATTTATTAATGAACTAGTATTTGACAAAAAGATGAAGTGGACGACCCTGATGCCATTTGCTCATTGGACTCGCCTTTAATACCTAAATGCATTTGCATTAGGCCTATAGCTAAAGGAAGAGTTTTGTTTTCGATTTAAATTATTTAAATTATTTTTTATAGATTCGGATGATATATTAGTCTTACCCTTATGAGCAAAAATTAAGTTTCACATTGCGCTGGCTGGCGCTTCATGTTCTGCAAAGCGTGCTTATATCTATGGGTTTTAATTGAAATCGTGATGACTTGGTCGTTACTTTAAAAAACTAAAACTTAAATTTAACAAATAAAAAGTGTTCCAAATATATTTCTAAATTAACTTTATAACCTAAGTAAACGAAAATAAATGTAATCACTTTGCTATTAAAAACAACAGCTGTGTAATGGAGAAAGAGAAAACAGACCGGTTTCAGTCAGACTCGGGCCAGTAATTCTGATGAGCTGTCGGAGAAGGTCCGGGTGAGGTTTTAGTAATGTTTGCAACGAATGTTTGTTTAATAGCCGATTTAACACTCTTATTTAGGCTAGATTCATATTTAAATGTATTATTAATTTGATTTATTTTAGCGTTTTGTAGGCTGATTGTTCACTGAGGGAAGTGCTCAAATAAACACGCACGTTTGTTAAAAATGTTTGGGCCTCATTTATTTTGGGTTTCAAAATAATATACTCAGGCTATGTATTTTATATAGGCTTATATACACAAACGTTATATATAATGTATATATATTTATTAATAAATAATTTAGATATGAATAATTTATTTATATAAACACCGCGCCATTTTTTTCGTTCTTCTTTTTTAAACAGCCTACCCTTTACGGTGCCAGTAATCACTGTGCTAATTTCTGATTTGGGAGTGATTTGTTTGTTAAAAAATGTTAGGCTACCTTATTAAAAGTATTGCACTTAACAGACCTGTGTGTTTTGTATCACTAGCGCGGTGTCCGTTCATGAAGCATAAGCTCTGCCTGCGTGAGGCGCGCCGCATCCAACTAGCAATGTTCTATTACAATTTATTAATTCTGAACTTACACCAACATGCAACACTGCACTCCCTTGGGTCCACAGCAAAAATCGTTTGGATGTACTGTTCTCGAAATAATAAAAATGCAAACAGAAAGGTTTATTCCTGCCTTTATTAGAGAGAAGAATATGTTCAGCCCCTCCCACCGAAGCTTCGAATATTCGATGTTGATTACTACCGAAGCTTCGAAGCTCAAAAAATGGTATTCGGAACAGCCCTACTCCCCATAGTCCAAAACGATGTGCGTTATTTAAACAATGCAAGTCTTTCATACACTCTCAAAAAGGATGTGTTAATTTTTATGTTAATGTCTATTTTAGCACATTTTGTGTTGCTTTGTGTTAAATGTGTGTTAAAAACGAAAAAGAAAAAAAGAAAATATCCAACACAGCGTGTCCAACACAATATGTGTTAAATATCAGCCAATCACATTGCTGCTTGCTTCACTTCATGAGCCGTTATTCTACTGGGACAAGCAAATTTCCTCGTGCTTCAAGTTTTCATCGTCAGGACATAACTTCGATGTGTGAAGGTAAGAAATGTTTGTATTTGCCATTATACGTTTTTAAAATGTCTTTTGTGATAGTTTGTAGACGGTCGAAGGGGAATTGGCACATATATATGATAGCCGGAAAACTACCTCACGAATGCCGATACGAACTGCGGCCGCGCCTGCTGCACATCTCGACGGTGGGGGCTTATTTTAACAAGCTTTATAGTTTCTTTTGTTAGATTAATTGTGAACAGAATCGCTTTTAATTAATCATTGACACGTTGTAGTGCTTCACATAAGAAATGCATTCGTCCGTCGCGTCTTTATCTTTGAAAATGAACATTCGTGGTGCCATGTATTGTGCAAATTGCCCTAACGCTAACATAATCTCTGATGCTTAACCCTTGTGCATTGTTTCAATTTACAACCTTTCGTTATGTTTCGTGGCTGAAAACAGCCACTACTTTAAACTGCTGTAAAAATGTATCAGATAAATATTTTTTTCAAATTTTTTTGCATAAATCTATTAATCAATCTCAGTCCTGCTCAAAAATACTAAATGTTTAAAAAAAATTCAGGATTTTAACTCTTTAATTGCCAAATTCCTAAATGATGTCACTGATTTTGGGAAAAAAAAACACAAAATTACTAATTTTCAATATAAAAGGTAATTGTGGCCTGGATTTTTTTTTTACCTTTTTAACAGTCTTGGACATGTGAAAGATTAGTGAGAACATTGGCTTTCATGCATTGTTAGTTTTGGCGCAGCATCAGATTTTCATTTTTTCTCCCTCATTTATTGTTTGTGGCTGTTTTTGCCCCATTGACTTCCATTATAACCACATTTTTTGATTGCAAAGCCATGACACCATATAATGCTGAATTCTTGATTGTTTGTGGTTTTCCCTGTTGGGAAGGGGTCAAATTTGTAAATTGTACTGTTGATTATCAGTTGGCCCCATTAACCCTTTAGATAGGCCTTTGCAAAAAAAAGCGTAGTTTTACATAGAGTTCTATGGAGTATAACGACATATTATAGTGTGCGTGTGTGTATGTGTGTGTGAGCGTGTGTGAGTGTGTGAAAGTGTGTGTGAGTGTATGAGAGTGTGTGTGAGTGTCTGTGAGTGTGAGAGAGACCTCTGTGCACCTTGATACATCTCAGAAAATCAAAAAAAGCACCTCAGCTCTCGGAACTATATGGTAAACAAATACATAAATATACTTTCTTTATTTTTGTTTACTCCATGTCGTTCTGAGAGCTGAGGTGCTTATTTAGATTTTCTCAGGGGTATCAAGGTGCACAAAGGTCTCTCTCACACTTTCACACACTTTCACTCACTTTCACACACTCACACACGCTCACACACACATACATACACGCACACTACGATATGTCGTTATACTCCATAGAACTCTATGTAAAACTAAGCTTTTTTTTGCAAAGGCCTATCTAAAGGGTTAATGGGGCCAACTGATAATCAACAGTACAATTTACAAATTTGACCCCTTCCCAACAGGGAAAACCACAAACAATCAAGAATTCAGCATTATATGGTGTCATGGCTTTGCAATCAAAAAATGTGGTTATAATGGAAGTCAATGGGGCAAAAACAGCCACAAAACAATAAATGAGGGAGAAAAAAAGAAAATCTGATGCTGCGCCAAAACTAACAATGCATGAAAGCCAATCTTCTTACTAATCTTTCACATGTCCAAGACTGTTAAAAAGGTAAAAAAAAATCCAGGCCACAATTACCTTTTATATTTAAAATTAGTAATTTTGTGTTTTTTTTTCCCCAAATCAGTGACATCATTTAGGAATTTGGCAATTAAAGACTTAAAATCCTGAATTTTTTTTAAACATTTAGTATTTTTGAGCAGGACTGAGGTTGATTAATAGATTTATGCCAAAAAAATTGAAAAAATATTTATCTGATACATTTTTACAGCAGTTTAAAGTAGTGGCTGTTTTCAGCCACGAAACATAACGAAAGGGTAGTAAATTTGCCCACAGTGTACTGTTGAGTTTTTGAAAAATTTCAAAGCATTTTCCCAAAATATGTATCAAAATAAGATTAGTCACCAAAAATCATTCCATTTGCTTTAACAGAGAAAAAGTTGTGGCCAAATTAAGACTCAACAGCACCCCTCAGTGGACGAAAACGTCCCTAACAACACATAAGGGTTAAATTTTATTTAATTTTTAATTTTAATTTTAAATTAGGCTAGTACAAATGCAGAATTACAACTATTTAGTATTTGGGTTGAAAGTAATTCGTCTTTTAATATGTCATAAATAGTTTTTTTTTTTTTTGTCGTAAATATGCCTGACAAGATTGGTACACTGAATGACATTTTAGTGGGTGTTCTGCTCCACTTTCAGAATATTATGAATGTATGATATTTATTTTTTGACCAGAAAAACAAAAATACAATTAAATTAAACAAAATAGTTTTATTTTATTTTTTTTGAAAAACAACAACAATTTATCCAAATAATGTTAAAAACAATGGAATGCCAGTGGAATTTCTGTGGTAATTTGGAACCAGTCCAAACAAACAAACAAACAAACAGTCAAATAAATCCACTCTACTAATTTGACTCGTTTGGCAGTTCTAATTTTGAGCACTTAATTGTGTATCAATTTTCATTATATCTAACTTCTTCCGTCAGTTAAAGTTAACTTGCTTGTGTTTAGAGCTAAAGCTGAGATTACCGCCATTCTTTTAAAGTGCGTACGCGCGCGTCTGGCGTCTCTATAGCAACTGTGCAAACACTAATACATTGTAGCAAAGGTTTATACTTCAGAGACACTTTCAAAGTTATTCTATGTGTTCTTCGTTTTTTCTGTCTTTCGAACACTTTGTATGTAGACTGCTTTACACGCAACTAATACAGTCAGTTTCAGAGCTGCCTGGACCGCAGTTCTACGGACATTTCTGGGTTGAAACTGGGATTGTGAATTGAAGATGTCACAGACATACAGATTCGGCTCGTCAGTAAAAGTGGAGCAGCTGGAGGAAGAACTGTCTGCTCAGATTCAGGCTCTGAAGACTGAGATTGAGGACAATGAGATTTCCTCCAAACCATACAGGTATACAACTGATAGCGTTCTTGACTTTTATAACTGTCATTAATGCCATTAACCATCATTATTAAGTGAATTATGTAATGCTTAACATTAGTTAATGCACATTTGCATATTAAAATGTCATGGAACTTGATTAATTCGTACTTTGACAGATTCACAATATGCATTTTTATGTACAAGTAGGGCTATAATATTTGTTACTGACTAGTTAATGTTTTCGTAACAACTTTATTTTAAGAAAATGTCCTCCTAATGTATCCAATAGACCAGAATATTATTAAAGGAGTAATTCAACCAGAAATTAAAATTGGCTGCAAATTCACAAATTTAGCATTACATCACTTGCTCACCAATGGATCCTTTGCAGTGAATGGGTGCCCTGAGAATGAGAGTCCAAACAGCTGACAAAAACATTGCAATAATCCATGAGATTCCAGTCCATCAATTTATTTCTTGTGTTAAAAAAACATTTTAACTTTAAACCTGAATTACTGGAGGAAGAAATATTATGGATTATGGACTCGTATTTTGGCCAGAAGCGATTGTTTAAAGTTAAATGTCTTAATGACGGATTTGTGTTTTATAAACACACAACTTCACATCATTTCACAAGATGTTAATTGATGGACTGGACTGGAGTGGTGTGGATTGCTTGTGGATTATTGTGTCGTTTTTATCAGCTGTTTGGACTCTCCTTCTGACGGCACACATTTACAGCAAAGGATCCATTGGTGTACAGGTGATGTAAGGCTAAATTTTATTTTAGATGGCCTGAGGGTGAATAAATTTTCAGCTATTTTTTGGGTGAACTATTTTTTTCATAATCTACTCTTACCAACATTTTCAGCTCTGTCCATATTCCAAAAGATGCATCTTACTTTCGTATGGAGAGGCAGCAGGTGCTCCTCAAAGTACTGCAGGTGAGTTTTTCGTTATTTGAGTTAATGCTTTTAAGGTTCTGCATGTGCCTGCAGCTGTGTATTTGACATTTCTTCTTGTCTTTTTTTTTGTAAATGATCTGTGGCTTAAGGTTTCGTCCACAAAGCCTGTTGCGTCTCAGGCAGAAGTTGCTCAGAGAGAGATGGAAAGCTGTCTGACCCAAGAATACTCACCTGAGAGTCTGCCTTTACTGTTGCATCAGGTCTCTAAGCTGGTTTATTACAATTATATAATCTTTCATAAAACATTTCTGACCATTTTGACTCCATTCTTAACAGTTTTACACAGATCAGACGTATAAACTGGCAAGATGCAAATACCAGCTGATGTTGAGGTGGAGGAGATTTGGTCGCCATTCTGCTGTCCTGGAGAAACTATATCCTCAATATAAAGTATCTAAATTATGCATTTTAGAATATTCTCATGCATTCAATTGCAAAATGAATAAATGTATCATCTCCCTGTTGCTTTGTGTAGAAACAAATCGCATATTTAACCAGTGAATTTGAGGATGCTGTGCATCGGGCACGTCGTCTTGCCGTGTCCAGAGAGAAGGTCCTGGCGGGTCTGGAGAGCCCCATCGGTGTGGTCGCACAGGAAGACGTCGTCATTTACCTGCAGTGGCTTATTTGTCATCTGCACTCTGTCAAAAGCATCCACAACTTTCTGCATGTGAGAATACACACAAATCTAACCAAATATTCAGTACTGGAGGAGAACAAATGTAATGTAAAAGTTTAAGAATTCTGAATCCTGGTAGGGTGGGACAAATAATAATGGTTATAAGAACAATATAAATGGTTTTAATTTTGCTTATTTGTTGGTTGTAGGTTCTTCATTATCTCCCTTCAACTGAGTGGAATGAGGATCGGATGTCTAGTGCTGTGGATTTGACATCTCCTGCATATTTCGATGGTAAAGGACCTGTTTTTTGATGCTGTATTTCTATTGAAATCTGGATTATTGTTAACTGAACTTTTAAAACATTTTTGTTAACTGAAATAAAGCTGAAACAAAATAAAATGTAGAAATACACTACCAGCCAAAAGTTTTTGAACAGTAAGATTTGTAATGTCTTTAAAGAAGTCTCTTTTGCTCACCAAGTGTGCATTGATTTGATTCAAAGTACGGCAAAAACAGTACAATTTTGTAATATTTTTATTATTTAAAATAAAATATTTTCTGTTTGAATATATTTTAAAATGCAATTTATTCCTGTGGTTTCAAAGCTGAATTTCTAGCATCATTTCCCTAATCACATGATTCTTCAGAAATCAGAAATGTTTTGCTGCTCAAAAACATTTATTATTATTATTATTATTATTATGTTAAAAACAGCTGAGTAGAATTTTTTTCTAGTTTCTTTGATGAATAGAAAGTTTAGAAGAACAGCATTTATCTGAAATAGACATCATTTGTAACATTATAAAGGCACTATCATCACTTCTGATCAATTTAAAGCATCATAAAAGTATTAATTTCTATAACAACCCCCCTCCCAAATTATACTTATCATGTGACAATGAAGACTAGAGCAATGATGCTAAAAATGTAGCTTTGATCACAGGAATAAATTACATTTTAAAATATATTCAAAAAGAAAACAGTTATTTTAAATAATAAAAATATTCTTTTTAAATTACAGTTTTTGCCGTACTTTGGATTAAATAAATGCAGGCTTGGTGAGCAGAAGAGACTTCTTTAAATAAACATTAAACATTCTACTGTTCAAAAACTTTTGACTAGTAGTGTTGCCATATACATTAAATAAAGATCTTAAACTAAATATTAATAAATGTCATGATACTTTTCGATCCATCCAGGTGTATTTGTATCAATGTCAGAGGTTCCAGTTCACTCTACCAATATAGAGGATTTTAAAACCCAGCTGGATTTCCTCCTGTCACATTATGAAATCCAGTTCAATACCAGTGCCATCAAGACAACTGGAGATGAAATGGAGCTCTTCAGTCTGGTAGTCCTATCAAATTACAATGAATTTCAGTGATAACTAAGATTATAAAGGAATAGTTCACCCAACATTGCAAATATGCCGAAAATATACTCTCCATCATGCCATCCAAGATATAGGTTTGAGGATGACAATATGAAGGAATGACGATTTGGAGAAATTTAGCAGTGCATCACTTGCTCACCAATGGATCTTCTGCAGTGAATGGGTGCCGTAAGAATGAGAGTCCAAACAGCTGATAAAAACATCACAGTAATCCACACCAATCCAATGTATCAAGTAACATTTTGTGAAGTGAAGAACTGTTTAGAATTGTTTTGGCTTGTAAATGGTGCTGGATCTGTGCATAGTTCTCTCCTGATTCAGCTGAAATGACCTTTTCACTGTAGAAACCAATACTGTGGATAGAGGACTTGAATTTTAGCCTGGTTTGAAGATAAAAAAAGTCAAAATAATGTGTCTGTTTTTTACAAACATGCAGCTTGTCTTGTCAAAAGATGTTAATTGATGTACTGGAGTGGTGTGGATTGCTTGTGGATTATTGTGATGTTTTTATCAGCTGTTTGGACTCTCATTCTGACGGCACCCATTCACTGCAGAGGATCCACTGGTGAGCAAGTGATGTAATGCTACATTTCTCCATATCTGTTTCAATGAACAAGCAATGGCCAAAGGATTTGAATACATTTTCATTTTTGGGTGAACTGTTTCATTAAAATTAAGTCTACTATATCATGAATTCTCAAACATTATAAAAAATAAAGATTGTTATTGTTGATAATATGATTTATTTGTTATATAGGTTAACTACCTGTTCAGGACTGTGTTCAAGAATCAGGAGGAGATGAAGACCTTCTTGCAGTATGACAGCACTGAAGCAACAGACAGAAAGTGGGGAAGAAAGAGTCCAAATATGACGCTCAGAAAAGAGTCCAACTGGATTCCTCATATACGGGTGAGACAAGCAAACTGTATTTGTATATGTAAAAATTCATGAAGTAATACGATGAAATATGATATCTTGCCTCCTGTGGGAAACAAACAGATGAAACCAAAGCGAGATCCCTGGCAACAAAAACAAACGGCCAAACTCAAGGAGCTCAGATCAATGGATGAACTTCTCCAGATGCACAGCAAGTTCTTAGAGGTGAATGCTTGAACATTAGCTAATGCACATTACGTCTATAATCTGTATCCTATCCAGCATTACTATTCTGGTTATGTTTCTTTGAAAGGAGTCAGATCTTCAAAAAACGACTGATGCTTTGAAGCAGTACATTGCATCTGTTTGTCAACTAGAACCCACAAAGCCTTCATCCAGCAGCACAGCAAACCTCAAAGAAACGTCTAACATATGGAGAAGCATTTATAACACAGCAAACATGTTTCAGGTGAACATCTGTGTGAATAACAGCTCTTTGGAAAGTATTCTCAGTCAACATGAAATCACAATGAACACTATTTAAATACCAGTTCCTTGTCTTATTGCGAACAGTTTTTTAGTACACATTGGTCAAAATAATACAAATATTTATCTTTCCTGTTAACTTTAAAACAGTAACATTATTTTCTTATTGTGTGCGCATAATTTTTTTCCAGGTGGCTGCTGGACAAACTTCTCATTTATCTAAATATGCAGATCAAAAAAACTCTGAGAAAAAGAATAAAAGGTAATTTTCAAACCGCTGAAATCTGTCTATGATTGTGTGTGTGTGTGTGTGTGTGTGTGTGTGTGTGTGTGTGTGTGTGTGTGTGTGTGTGTGTGTGTGTGTGTGTGTGTGTGTGTGTGAGGGTTTCAGTTAACAGCTCTCTGTCTTCTAGTAGTCTGTGTCAAAGCAGCAGTGCTTATCTTCTTGAGAAGGATGAAGATGCTGAAGATGGTGCCAAGAATCCTGTAACTGTCAGAGGAGCTTATGCATCTTTAATCTACCTGAGACACCTCAGGGTCAGAGAACTCAAGGTAAAAACCAGTTAAAAACTGGCATTAAAGATGTGAAAGGTTTGAGAGGTTTTGGTCTTTCCACCCACAGAAGCACCAGAATGTAACAGAGTCATTTTATTTATATCAGAACTTTGGAGTGGGTTTGTGAATCATTTGATTCAGATCGGGACTTCAGAGTGGGTTTGCGAATCATTTGAATTATATTAAAACTTCGAAGTGGGTTTGCAAACCTTTTGATTCAGATCAGAACTTTGAAGTGGGTTTGCAAATCTTTTGATTCAGATCGTAACTTCGGACTAAATCAGTTATTCCTGATCCGCACTCTGAGTCCTGATCTGAAATTATGGCTCGCGAATCTTTATTCAGATCTGGAATTCAGACAGAGCATGGATAATCATTTTATTTTGATCAGAACTTTGTGGATCACAAATCATTTGATTTATATAGAAACTTCGGTGTGGGTTTGTGAATCATTTGATTCAGATCGGTAATTCAGAGCGGGTTTGTGAATCATTTGAGTTATATCAAAACTTCGGAGTGAGTTCACAAATCTTTTGATGCAGACTGGAAATTTGGAGTGGGTTTTGTGAATCATTTTATTCAGATCGGAACTTCGGAGTGCGGATCACAAATCGTTTAATTTAGATCAAAACTTCAGAGCAGGTTTGTGAATCATTTTGAAAATTAAATCCTGATTTAATTAAGTCCTGATTTGAATTTATGGTTCGTGAATCATTATTCAGATTACACACAATTTCGGTGTGGGTTCGGGAATAATTTGATTCAGTTCGTGACTTTCGAAGCGGGCTCAATTATTTCTGATTTTTTAAAAATTCAGTAGTAGAAAACATCAAACCAATAAGGCACTACAATTATATAAACAAATCAAAGAAAAAATAAAGAAAGAAAGAATGCACAAATACAAATCTCTTAAGAAAATTAACCGTGGGTTTACTGTAGTAAAATAGTAACCATGTTTTTTTGTATAATCTCAGCTTTTACTACAAATACAATGGTTAAACTATGGTTACTGTACCAAAACTAACTATAATAAGTATAAACGTCAATCCTGTCATTATTACAAAATACAAAACTTACAAATAATTCAAATATATATAAGTTAAAAGTACAAATAAGAATAAGTACAAATTCAAATAAGATATAAAAACAACATTAGTTAAGACATATGTTAGTTACACAATATACAATGTTTTTGAAATGTTTTATGCTGACAAAAGCTGCATTTATTCAATCAAAAATACAGTAAAAACAGTAATATTGTGAAATATTATTACATTTCAAAATAACTCTTTTCTAATTGAATATATTTTAAAGTGTAATTAATTCCTGTGATGCAAAATGGAATTTTCAGCATCATTACTCCAATCTTAGGTGTCAGAAATCATTCTAATATGCTGATTTGCTGCTCAAGAAACATTTCTTACTATTATTAATGTTGAAAACATTTTAGTGGTTGCCTTGTTACATGTTTAGGATTATTTGATGAATAGAAAGTTGAAAAGAACAGCATTTATTTGAAACGGAAATCTTTTCAGAGTACGATTTTGAGTGGGTTATTTTTCATATTAGGGTTTTACTGTCCTCTTGTTTGTGTAGCGTACGTGTTTGAGCATGCTCAACTATTTGCGGTCAGTGGAGAGGACCCTGGTGATGGACACCCCGGGTCTGGAGTTGGTTGGAGGAGATCTGGTGAAAAGTATGGTGGAGACAGGCTGGATGAGCGCTGCTAGAGGAGACGATGGCTCTGCCGGAGCTCTTGGATCACATCACTACATCTACAACAATCCGGTTGACTATAAGGTTCCTTACTAGCAAATTTACCTAGTGTTTTACAGAAAAACCACTGCAATGTAAAAGGCAGAGAGTGTTAAATCTCTGCTCTGTTTTAGGTTCGCTGTGCAGAATTTATGGAGTTTCCCAAAGTGGAGAACCTTCATGATTACTACAGCACAGACGGGAGCTGCATCCATACGCAGGACCATCAAGGTCTCTACATCATCTATGACATAGCCCTGAAGGACATGGAGGAGCTAGAGCAACATCTGCTGCTCATAGCATCTTATTTCATACAGAGGAGCAGAGGTCAGAGAAGAAGCTCTTGTAAGCTTGTCGATTTCTATCTTTAATTTGTAATCTGTGTTTCACAGTCTTCATGTCATGTTGTTCTGTCAGAATCACATGCATCTGATGGATCTGGAGGAGAACTTTACTCCTTGGCTGGATTGGATGTGGATCGGTTGGCTGTGCTTTTAGACATATGGACATGTGAAACACAATTTCTAGAGCACAAAATACAGGTATGTGACGTGTGACTGATACTATACACTACCATTCAAAATGTGGTAAAGTTTTTAAAAAAAGCTTACCAAGGCGCCATTTATTTGATTAAAAATACAATAAAAACAGTAATATTGTGAAATATTATTTCAAATAAGAATAACTGTTTTCTATTTCAATATGTGTTAAAATATAATTTATTCCTGTGATGCAAAGCTGCATTTTCAGCATTATTACTCAAGTCAAGTGTCACATGATTCTTCAGAAATCATTGTAAAATGCTGATTTGCTGCTCGAGAAACACTTATTATTATCAATGTTGAAAACAGTAGAAACCCTGATACCTTTTTTCCCGGTTCCTTTGAGGAAAAGAAAGTTCAGAAGAACAGCATTTATTGAAATAGAAATATTTGTAACATTATAAATGTCTTTACTGTCACTTTTGGTCAAATAAATGCACCCTTGCTAAACAAAAGTACTATTTTCTTCCAGAAAAAAATTCTTCCTGACCCCAAACTTTCGAAAAGTAGTGTACATCAGGGATAAACTGCTTTGTTGTGTTTACAGCTCTTGAATTGCTATTTGGAGGCATATCAGCATGTCACAAATCCAGATGAGCAGTTCAGGTTGGCTCAGGTCATCACAAACATCATGCATAGAAGGCCAAAGATTGACTTTACTACTGGATATTTTGTTCAAGCTTACAGGGACACAATTGTCTGTCTCCAAAGCCACCAACAGCTCATCAAACTAGTGCTGAACAATCAGGTAACCAAGCACTTACTTGTTTTTAAATAAAGTTTACCACCTATTACTTGAGCTGTCACATTATTTCATTTTCTGAACATTAGATTGATGAGCAGAGACAATATCTGGAGAGAATTTGGAGGGAGGGACAGAATGGTTGTCTTTGTGAATATGGCCTGCCACCAAACTACGTCCCTAAACATCTGGTATCAATCGGTGGAAGCAGGTAAATATCAACCTTAAATTCAACATAAAAATCAATTAGATTTTGTTTACTTTCTGAATACATGTTTCTAGTCTTATTGAGCAAAATACTTGCCATTCCTGTTATTCATGATAAATACAACATATCACATTAAGGGATGCATCAAAAATGAATTGAAAATGAACGTTTTAATTTACACTACCAGTGTCTAACCATTTTTAATGCTTTCAAAAGAAGTCTCTTGTACTCATCATGGCTGCAATCATTACAGTAAAAACAATATTATTGTGAAATAGATTTAAAATAATTGTTTTCTATTTGAATATATTTTAAAATGTAACCTATTCCTATGATTTAAAGCAAAGTTTTCAGCATCATTACTCCAGTCTTCAGTGTCACATGATCCTTCTAAATCTTTCTAAAACGCTGATTTGCTGCTTCATTATCGGTACTTGATTATTAATAATCGTTCTTATTATGATCAATGTTAAATAGGGATGCACCGAAATGAAAATTCTTGGCTGAAGCCGAACAAAATTAAACACTGGACTGAATTACCGAACAAAGTTTTTTGTGTCCCCCATTTTCCCCATTATTTGCTGTTTGCAAACAGCAAATAGACAATATTTTCTTTTTTACAGTTTTGTCTTGTTTTTTAAAGAAAAAATCCATTACAAAACAATAATTTAAAAAGATTTACTTAACACTGAACATTTTTAACATTCTAGTAGCCATTATAGCCTTTTTCTTTTGCTTATTCGGACGAACACCGAAAGAGCTCTTTTTTCTATTTTCGGGCAAATAATTTCGGTTGCCGAACATTCGGTGCATCCCTAATGTTAAAATGTTTTAATTTTTCGGTCTTTCATATTTTTGTGGACATTTTTTAGGCTTCCTTGATGAATAAAAAGATCAAAAGAGCAGCATTTATTTGAAATAGATACCTTTTGTGACATTATAAATGTCTTTATTGTCACTTTTGATAAATTTATTGCGTTCTTCATTAAGATAAACATTGATAATAATCATACATTTGTCTTGCGCAGCAAATCAGCATACTAGAAACCTGAAAGAACATGTGACACTGAAGACTGAAGTAATGAAGTTAAAAAATCAGCTTTAAATCTCAGGAATAAATTACATTTTTAAATATATTCAAACAGAAAACAGTAATTTTAAATCGTAATAATATTTCAGAATATTACTGTTTTACTGTATGTTTCATCAAATAAATGCAGCTTTGTTGAGCATAAGAGACTTTTTTGAAAAACATGAAAAAATCATAATCATGACAAGAGAAAAAAATTATGTATTATATATTTACTAATTCATATAGTTTATATTTACTTGTTAAATATACTTGTTATAAAATACTTGTTTGAGGATGTCTTCTCATGCTTTGATTGCAGGCCTGCTTTGAAGAGTGTGTATTTTTTAGAGATTCACCCCTCATTGTGTTTGGCATCTCGGCTGTATGAGGGTCTTGAACAGGCCTGTACTGAACAGTTTGAGCTGCACAGAGTGAAAACACCGTCTCAGAGAGTCAAACTGGAGCAAAGGCTCTTGAAAGAGGCCTTGCGGCATTGGCACTCTCTTGCTGCTCCTGGAGCCACCTACAGTTCTCAGATCCAGAGAGACGTATGTGTTATTTGATTCAAATAAGCTGTCAAACTTGTGATGTTTAGGGGATAAATAAAAAAGTAAAGCTTTTCTCTTTAGAGTATTATGACAGACTTGAGTACTGGCATACTGCAACATTTTGTGTTAAATTCATAGTCACTTTACAATATGATAAAACAGAGATGCAAAAAATCTTTTAATAGATGTCTGTTACATTCAGTGTTCTGTCTTGTTTCAGTTGTTCTCAGATGGGTTCATTGAGGATCCTATCCTGGTTAGAGAGCTGGGACTGTCCGTTGTGAGATCTGTGGAGGAACATGAGAGGAAACAAGGCAAAGACAAACAGCTGTTCATGCTGAAGACGTTCTGCACGTTGCTAGAGCTCGTCACGCTCCGTCATCGCATCATAGAATCAGCGGCAGAGACCCAACATTTGTCCCAGTTGAGTTTACAACTGCTAAGCAGTTCAAATTTTCTTGATTTTTTGAAAAATAAAAACTGAATTTATTAAACTTCAAAAGTAAAATTCAAAACATCTATCTCAGTTCCAGTTATTAAAAGCTGCAAAATTGGCTCATTCCTTCATTTCCACAATTGATGGGTCAGAAATAGCTTAAAGCCCATTTGACAGACATGACAGCATGCAAATGGACTGTTTATTTTGTATTTTTTTATCAGAAAGTGTGGAAAATGATCATGAAAAATTAAATGATAACTGTTTTGGAGCAAAAAACTCAGTGGGGAAGATGACAAAAGACAGTAAAATAAACTACCTGTATATTGTATATTAAAGCTGACATGTAAAAGCCTTTAAATTTGTTAATTTAAATTAATTAAAAAAAAAAAAAAAAAAAAAATATATATATATATATATATATATATAGATAGATAGATAGATAGATAGATAGACAGATAGATATATTATTGTATATGGGTGTGTAAAGCACATTGGTCAGCTTGTGTTGTTTTTAAGGAGTAATTGTTGATTGATTATATAAAAAAATTACAGTTACAGCATATTTTCAAAAAATGTCCATTTTGATATATGTATGTATCTCTCTCTCTCTCTCTCTCTCTCTATATGTAAAGTATATATGGGTCAAAAACGTAAAATGGTTTAAGCATATAAACAACAAATGTAATACTGCTTTAAATGGTTGTTGTTTTCCCAAAAAAATATAATAACGTTTCATTGCATTTTTATTTTTGCTTTTCTGAGCCAAAAATAAATATCATACATTTTCCCTAATTTACAGAAGACATCCACTAAAATGTCATTTAGTGTTCAGTCTTGTCAGGCAAATTTACAACAAAAATCAATTTATGAAATACTAAAAGACAAATTACCTTCACCCCAAATACTAATTAGTACTAATTTGCCACTATCCTTGGTTTTGCCCATTTGTCAGTAAGAATTTTTTACTCATTTAAAACACAATAAAATTTAATATGCTCCCTCATTCATTTATATATTTTAATATGCACAAGTCAGAATAAGCATGTTGTTTTTATTTTTATATAAATATTTTGTTACACTAAATGACAATGTAACATTAATTCAACCTAATTTTGACATTTATTATCTAAAAACCTTAAAAGTAGACACTTTACTTTTTACTTTACATTTACTGTGCTTTCTATGGACATAAAATCACTTTTGTAAATTTTGTAAAACGTGAACATCTTAACATTTTTGACCCATATATGTTTTATATTTGTTTTTATTTTAAATGCTTTAAAGTATTTTAACCTAATGACAAAATTAGTATTGGTCCCTTTAGTTTATTAATTGAAATAAATATAAAATAAGAAAACATTAATGAATCTCATTGGGGGGGGGGGAAATATTTAAAAAGTCATAAATGAAAACTGCTGAAGTCATAAAACGGACTGTGTGTGCTTTCTGTCATGTCGCTCTAGATTATATAAATCACTGACCAGACTGATGGGTTTTGATGAGGTTCATTTGTACATGCGGCCGGTGCAGTTTGAGTTCGCTGTGCGGAAAGAGATTCCAAAACAACTTCCTGTGTTCATCACAGCCCTTCAGGACGACAAACAGAATGCTGACAGGTAAAAGCCTGCGGGACTGATTTTGACCCATGTCACAAATACTAAACATATTAAATGGGTAAAAATCTCCCTCTTCTGTTTTATAGGTTTGTCCCAAACAGCCTGCCTCTGGCTGTTCAGGAACTTGATGAGAGTCATATTGGCAAATTTAGCTTTCAGTCTAACGAGTCAGTTTTGCAGGTAATCATGTGATGATTTATAACTGTTATGCACATTATTTTTTTCCAGTATATTTATCTTTAGACCTTGTGTCTGTGTGCTTTAGCTCATGAATCAGTCCAGCCTGGAGAACCTGCAGGTGGTTCTGGTGTGTCAGGTGGTGCAGAAGATCGCTCTGGTTGGTGCACTTAAACAAGCGTCCTTATGCTATAGGACAGAGAAGCATGAAGAAAGTACTTCCTCTGAAACCGGGAAACATGCTTTAGCAGCTAGAAACAGGTCTGCACAAAACTGATTCAGAACATATCCAGATCATATTTCACCACAAGTGTGCTTTGCTCAATAAAATTAGTTTTTGTATTTTCTTTTTCATTGCAACATTATTTTAATGGCATTCATGACCTAAAATGCAGGAAAAAATATAGTTTATGCTTAAGGCGAGAAACTGCTGGTGAATAGGGTAAAAAAATTAACTTATAGTTATCACGTTACCTACCCAGTTGATTGATTACTTTGATCATTGCAAAAAAATTTGTATTACAAGTTTTCTAAAATGTAAGGTTTAAATATGCAAATGAGGCATTATTTAATGAAATATGCACTAATTTGCATACATTTCTAGTACAAAAATCTAAACACTGGATGAAGTCAGTTTCAAAATTCTTGTTTATTTTTTTTTGACATATTAGAGTCAAAAGTTTTTACAGAGGGGATTTTGGGTATCTCATTTCGTCATGCCATAATTCAGAAAAAAACTTAGAACAGACAGCAAACACTATATTTTTTCCATTTTTTTTAGGAATGAAATGTTGTATAAAATCAAGCAAATTCTATATGAACAAATCCCTCTGTAAAAACCTTCAGGATATAGACAGGAATAAAAATGTAAAGTTTGGTGTGTGTAAGTGTTACTGAAGTGGAGATTTATGGCTCAGTGTAGAAGAAAAAACTCATTTTGAGAAAACAGACTTTAAAAATATGTATTGTAATCTATCGACACAAATAGATAAAGTGCTATAAAAGAAACACTTAACAGTATTTTTTTATGTTTTCTTTCCACTAGTCTAAAAAAACACTTTATGAAAAACCAAAATCTCAAACTTGATAGATGGATAAAAAAACAGCGTTTTTGCCCGCAGTGTCTCCCCTTAAAAACAAATGAAAAATGTCTGTCAGTGGGGTGATTAATTTTCTTAAACCACGAATAGATATTTTATTCTTGTTTTAAGCAAAAACTGTATTTTTTCCTGCATCTTATGTCATTAAAATAATGTCACAATGAAAAAGAAAATACAAAAACTAATTTTCTTAAGCAATCTTACTTCTTTTGCAAACATAAACATATCTTGATTTAAGAATGTAAGAATTTTTAATTATTTGTAATGGAAAACAAGACAAAATACTAAGTAAGAAAACACTTTTTAATTTTAAAAATGCAGAAAGAAATTAGTAATACTTACGTGTTTTACATCATGCTTGTATTTGTTTTTCTGCCCTTAATTTGTTCATTTAAATCATAAAAAATAATTGTATTCTATCACTTTTCTTACCGTTTTTAATCTCAATCATAGTCTTGTGCAAAATGCAATTCACCAATATGTGAACTAATCTAGATAATGTTTTCCAAAATGGAAATTAAGACAAGTTTTATCTGAGTATAGAAAGACTGTGTAAAATGTTTGTTGTAATTCAGGCTTGCAGGTGCTTTTGTGTCCATTCAGCTGGAGAAAGTGGGTCTTCGAGATGAAATGCTAAACGCGTTTATAAAGAAGAAAGAACAGATGAGTGCACTGAAGCAAAACTCTGTATGTAAGCATGATTTTATTTGCTAAATAAATGAAAATGTACCTCGGTTTTCATTTTTCCATTTTTCTTCTCACTAGGAAGAAGTTGGCAGGATCAAGAGGAAACTGATTTTGGAGTTCTGTCACAAGTATGTTTAGTCAGTAAACACTGTTTAATTGTGTTTATTTTTTTATAAAAGCAGGATGTGTCTCTTCGTCTCTTTTAGATTTAACAAGCGTATGTCACCGAGTTGTGTCCGAGGACAGGTTGTTGCTCTTTGCCTCAGTCTCTCGTCACTGCTGGATGAGGTGCCGCACATCCGTGACAATCACTTTGTGAAGGGAACACCCTGTGAAACCAGATCAGACCTGCAGTCAGATGATAGATTGTGTCCTGATCCAAGGTAAAGGAAATACACACAGAATGTTCAGATTTAATGGAATAGATTCATTTGTGTCATGTTAAATCTTCTTGGCCAAACTTTTGAAATTCTTGAATTTATCTGCTTAATGAACTTAGAAATCTTTCTAATGTTTTTACTGAAATAGGTTTTTTATAGTTAACTAAAACTAAAACCATAAAAAATGTTTTTGTTGCCCGTAGTAAAATAAATGTTTACTGAAATAAATAAAAATAAATGTAAATGCGTTTTATTTGTAACTAGTTGCCAAAGCAACATTTCAAATTTATATTTAGTTGATGTACTAAAATAAATCAAATCAAAAATCAAATCAAAAACTGAAAAAAAAAAAAAAAAAAAAAATAGACGTATGAAAAAAGACCTGACAAAACAAAAATGACAAAAACACAACAAAATAAGAAAAAAAAAACTTTAAAATTAAAATGAAAACAGAAAACAAAACAACTAATGCCAAATATAAATAAAAACTGTAATAGTATTTCAATACTGTAATAACACTGGATCAAATATAGACAAATATCAATTGTTTAAAAAGTATTTTTAATACATGAGTTGGGCTGATGAATTTTTTTTTTATTGTTTATATTTTATTTTATATTTCATTGCTTTGATGTTTTTTTATATTATTAGTGGAAAATAGTCCAATCAAAAATATGTAAGAAAGCAAGTTAAAAAAAAAAGTTATTGGTTTTATTGTAATGCTTAAATAAATTTTTATGTTTCATAGTTTTGATTCATTTCGTATAAAAAAATGTGGAAAATGTTCAAAAATTATAAAAAAAAACAAACAAGACTAAATAAATGTATCAATACATTTGTTTAATGCTTACATTTTTTTGGTTTCTGTTTTGATCAATTTTTTATTAAAAATATGGAAAATAGTGAAAATACAAATAAACAAGACTAAATACATGCATAAATAGATTTGTTTTTAAACAAACTGACAAACAAAAATTCATAAACAAACAAAGTAAAAATAAATAAATAGTCATTTGTTTTATTTCATGCATTTTTGTTTCATAGTTTTAAATAATTTTGCATTAAAAATGTGGAAAATTGTGGAAAAAAAACATACAAGACTAAATAAATCTGTTAATAAGTTCGTTTTTTAAACAAACTAACAAACAAAATTCATAAACAAACAAACAAACAAGTAAAAATACATGAATAGTCATCATTTTTTATTTTAAAGTGCTTAAATGTATTGTTTGTGTCATAGTTTTAATTAATTTTGTATTATAAATATGGAAAATAGTCAAAATATACAAACAAACAAGACTAAATAAATGCCTAAATAAGTAACAACAAAAATAAGCAATATACAAACAAACAAGTAAAAAATAAATAGTCATCAATTTATTTTAATGCTTAAATTTTATTTTTGTTTCATAGTTTTGATTAATTTTATATTAAAATGTGGAAAATAGACTAAATAAATAAATGAATGGATAAATAAATAAATAGATAAATTATTTCATTGTTTTATTACTATACATAGTTTAGATTGATTCTTTTATTATTAAAAATGTGGAAAATAGTCCAAATAAGCATAAAGAAAGAAAGAATGAAAGAAAGTAAGTGTCATTAATTTTCACAATGTTTCATGATTTCACAAATGTCTTTCTAAATCATAAATGTTTCTGGACATTCAGGACATTTCAGCCTCGTCCCAGAAGACTGTTATCAGCTGATGGAAAGCGTCTGATAAACCTGTGGTTCATCCCTCATTACACAGAAGTGCTGCTCATGTTTAGAGCTCTGGAGGAAAAGGTAAGAAATCTGTGGCTAATAAACATGGCACAGTATCCCAGATCTCATTCAAACACATTTTCTTCATCGTTTTCACTCAATGTATTTGAATCAGCTGATTTTTAGTGGATTCTTGTTACAGGAATGTCACCAGGCTCTTCATACCACCCTGCAAATTATTTCATCTCTTCATGACATTGTCTATTACCTGGTGAGCTTTGCTCGGCTGGGGAATCCGAACACTTCCTTCAGTCTCAGCAGCACACAGAGGCTCACAGCGGACTGGGGCGGCTTAGAGAGCATCGGTATATTATCATTCTGTTTTTCAGCCAATATTGTGTGACGTCCAGCCCAGAGTTTCCTAACGCTCTGATGTTTGTCCAAAGGGGCTGAACTGTGGGACGTCCAGCGACAGATTGACTCTCTCTGTGAGCTCAGAAGTTCAGAGGCTGTCGCGAGGCTCCTGCAGCTACACAGGGACGTGCTCTTCCTGCGCTTTGATACCGCAGTGCGCTACATGATCAGGTGCTGCTAATTTACAGATTTCACAGTGTTTGGGCCAATCACATTAATATGTGACCCTGGACCACAAAACCAGTCATAAGGGTCATTTTTTAAAAATTGAGATTTATACATCATCTGAAAGCTGAGTAAATAAGCAATCCATTGATTATGGATTAGGATTTGTTAGGATAGAGCAATATTTGGCCGAAAATCTGGAATCTGAGGGTGCAATAAAATCTAAATAATGAGAAAATCGCCTTTAAAGTTGTCCAAATGAAGTTCTTAGCAATGCATATCACTGCTAATTATGATTTTATATATTTACAGTAGGAAATTTACTAAATATCTTCATGGAACATGATATTTACTTAATATCCTAATGATTTTTGGCATAAAAGAAAAAAATTATCATTTTGACCCATACAATGTATTTTTGGCTATTGCTACAGATATATCCATGCTACTTTAGACAGGTTTTGTGGTCCACGGTCACATTTGATGCAGAGGAGAATGGTTTTCAAAAATCAAATTTTAAATGCATGTTCCAAATGAAAGTGATATTTGTATTAATGCAATTGAAAAGCTTTTATTTTCAATGATTTCCAGTGAAGTATCCAGTGGCCTTATCTTCCTAATTTTCCTAACTTTGCATAGATGTGAATGTGAATACATTATTATTGTTATTGTTATTATTATATTATTATTATTACAAAAAATAAGAATATTTCAGGCATTTTTAAGGCAAAAATTTATGTTAAATTTGGATTTAACATTTGACAGCCTGAAATAACCTCTTCACAAATAGATAAAATTATATTTTAAAAGTTTTTTTTTTATTAACAGTAGCCTCAATGTTATTTTAGTATCACTGAGATACTATGATATATTTTATTAATATTTTGAATTTATTTTTATATTTTCTGTGTTCATTTTACAGATTTTTTTGTTTTGTTTTTTCATTTTTAATATTTATTTTTACAATATGTAATATGTAAAATAAATCAAATAACTTGAATGTTTTTTTGTGTTTGTTTTAGTACCCTAAGTTTATTTTTTTCAGTTAACATTTATTTTATTTAAAATATCAAAATGTTTCTTTTTTATGGTTTTAGTTTTAGTTAAATATAATAACCCTGGATGTTCTTTAGTAAATGACTAAATGAGCATTACATCATTAACCCATATTCACATTGTACTAAAACATAGTATTTCCATTTCTGTTTCTCCACAAGGGAGGTGTTCCTTTCCTCTGGAAACCTTTCAGCCTATCAGAGCGTGAGTGAAAACATGAGCCACGCCCTCCCTATCATGAGTGACAGCATGATGGGAGGAGCCAGTTTCCTCCCCGTTCCTGATCCACTAGAACCAACCAGTCTTCAGGTGAGGAACCACCAGGCCTATCCAGCCTGGATGTGTTTACAAGCATCCCAGGATATAGCCACTGGAACAAAACATTTAGATATGGTCTTATAGCCCTTTCCTGACTTGTGAAAAGCCACAATGCGCAGCCGCAGGTCCTCAGTGAGCTCCTTTGTCTTAGGCCATGACTGTCCACAAACCAACAGCAAAGAGCTTCTGTTTTTCACCTGTTGAGTTGATTAAAACAGCTGTTCCCAATGAATCAGGGTAATTAGGATGCTTTAGAACAGCTTGGACTATTTAGAATGGTATAGAACTTTGGATTTTCCCATAGACTGTGACAGTTTGCAAATGGTGTGAATAATTTTGGACATGCCAGTTTTTGTTCAAATGTAAATAAAAGCTGAGAAATATGTTTTCCACAATGTCTCTTGTACATTGTCTTATTATCTTTTGGGAGAAGCCTGTGTCATTTCCGGTCAAAAAAACACTTGCTGGTTGAATAAAATAACTTTAAGTCAGAATTTGCCAGGGATATAAATAATTTCGGGCTTGACTGTACTAGTGTTTCTTTTGTCTCTTTAGGCCCAAAAATGGTATCCATGGAGATCTTTCATTGCAATCCATGGATTGCATCCTTTGATTATATGGGATATTTCACCGATTGAGCATTGCATGCAGGTGTGTTACTTTCTAAATACTTTTTTTAAGTCTTCCTCTGCTTCATTGTCATGTAATGTCATGTTTTTTGTAGCTCTGCCTGTGTGATCTGAACGATCGCTGTAGAATGGAGGCTAATGGGGCGATTCTGGGCGTATCTCTGATAATTGATGATGTCCTGAGTAGTGGAAGAGATGCAGCACCACTTCAGATACAGAACACAGAAGACCCCGACATCACCCCAACATCTGATAGCAAAGTAATTCAGAGTTTAAGATTGTCTCCCATTCAGTTCATAAGTTGGAAAGCTGAGTAAAATGCAACAGCCAGGTTCTAGAAGTAAAAACCTATTTTCTTTATTTTGCCCAGCACTAGAAGAAGTTGAATAAATTATTATTGCTGATGCCTCTAGTAATTATGTCTGATTTTTAATTTCCAAACCTATTTTGGGTTCATTTTTAAGCCAGCTATATAGCCATTTTAAACAATAGTTGAGTTAAATAAAACTAACAAGAAGGTTGGTCAAATATTTAACCTAACTGCTAGTTCAAAACAACCCAGTTTGTCTATATTTCACCCAGCTTGGGAACTTTTTAAAAATCCCTTTAGGAAAAATTAATAGAAAAAAAAACTTCCTGAACTAAAACTGCTAAAACATGGAATAAAAGGAAGATACATTTACTGAATTTCTATTATAAAATAGTTTTGATCCTGAGGTGTTTGTTCTGCATTTCTGTAATTTGAGAGTGTAGATTCATAGTGTGTTCATACACCACTGTTTGCTGAAGCACATTTGTGTCATTGGCATCTTTTTAGGTTCTTAATGATAACATGGAAATTGAGGAGAGGAAAATGGAGGTTGCGTCTAAAACTCAAGACCCCATACAGTCCCTGATAAAGCAGCGGGGATTTTTATTGCTGTGGAAGCAGATGGAAATTTTAAAAGAGAGTTGGACTCAACGACAGATGGATGTTGGGAAAATAAACACCACTGTGCTGTTTAAACACTTATCTCAGCTTTACAGGTCATCAACATTTCATCACTTTTAAACACTCGCTCTTTCATAAAAGTTTATGGTGAAACAAATACGCATGTGTTTACCTGACCCATGATCTTGTGTTGTAGGATGGAGATTTACTTTCCCAGCATGCAAGCTTTGGCCCAGCAGATGGATAAAGAGAGGGAATATGAGATTTTGCTGTCTCAGACTCAATCTGTCCTTCCACCACCTGGAGCAGCAGAAGTTGACGTCAAAACTTGGCAGGTAGAGGATTGAAGCGGGGTTATTATCATTAACTAACAGGGAGACTATTGATATAATTTGATATAAATCTGAAATATACTCTAGATGAAAATTAGAAATGTTGCCTTGGCAAATAACTCTAACTAAAACTACTAAATGTAAATAAACTGAAATGTAAAAAAATTAAAATATATTTAACCTAAAGAGAAACTAATCAAAAATGAAAAAAGCACATAAACAATTAAATGAAAATGAAAACAGACAATCTAAAATAAAAGCTAAGTCAAAATGAGTCAAAACCAAATTTACTACAAATGAAACAAAAACTGAAAATATAATAATAAAAGTAATCAATTTAAAAGTACTAATTCAAAATACTAATAACTATAATAGTATACAAATTATAAATTATTAATTATAAATTATAATAGTTTAAGTTAAGTTTAAGTTGAAGCACTGAAATTAATATTTGGAATTAAATAAAAACACAAACTGAATTTAACCTAAAACTGAAATAAAAATGATCAAATCTAAATATTAGGTATTATTATTATATTAAGTAATATTTAAAAAGAAACAAAAACTAACACAAATGACAAAAGACAAAATTACTATAAAAGAAAGTAAAATTTTAATTAAAACTAAAAATATAAAATAAATGCAAATTCTAAATATTAATAAATAAAAATAATATTAATAAAAACTATATATGAATTATAAATTATAATAGTATAGAAAGTAAAAAAAAATAATAATAATAATTAAATAAATAAAAAATTAATAACTGGAAATAAAATCTAAACCCGAAATAAAAGCATTGACTTAAATAGTAATATTAAAAAATTACATAAAATTACAAAAAACTGAAAACTGTAGAAAATATAAAAATAGAATGTCATTCAAAATCTAAATCAAAACTATAATAATATACAAATTATGAAATATAATAGTTTAAAATAAGTTTAAGATGAAGCACTGAGATTAATATAGGAAATAAATACAAATTCAAACTGAATAAATATGGTCAAATCTAAATATTAATTATTATATTAAGTAATATTTTAAAAAGAAACAAAAACTAAAAAAAAATGACAAAAGCACATGCAATTACTATAAAAGAAAGTAAATTTAAGATAAAAAAGTAAATTCTAAATGAATATAATTCAAAAAATCTAAAACTGAAATAAAAGTATTAACATAAATATTAATATTAAAAAAGAAACTACATAACTAATAAAAACTGAACTGTATAAAATATAAAACTCTAATTAAAATGATAAATAAAAACTATGTTTTTAATAAATAACTAATAAATACATTTAATTAATTACTATGCTAATGTGTTCTGAGAGTAACGCAATTTCAATTCTCCGTATGTCCTGTACATGTGGCAGAATTGACAATAAAGTTGACTTTGACTTCTGATGTTTATCTGCTTTTTTATTTTGAAACACTGTGGTCTGTAAAGCAGAGATTTGAACAATCAAATCAATATACTTCATGGCTATGAAACAAAATCCTCAGATTTGAGGATTGTTCATTCTAAATTTTCAAGTCTGCCACCAAAATGCTTAAAAGTAAGAAATAATAATTCCTAAATTGTGAGGTTGTTTTTTGGCAGTTCATTACTGTGATTCTTTTGATTGATGTCTTTGGCATAGTCCATTACAGACTGATGATTTTTCCATGTTTGTTGTAGTTACTGAAACTCTTGGAGATCACGGAGTGTGACATGATCCGAGCGCTTCAGAAGAGGATTAACACTGAAATGACTCTAGTGATGTCGGAGCGCTCGCGGCATGATTCGCGACTCCCCGCAGGTACCCAGCATCCTCTTCTCCTGCAGGAACCCAGAGGAGATCAAAGAGCACAGTGGGAGGATGGCGCTGGGCCTGATTCTCTCTGCAGGCTGTCATTAGAAAGCTAATAAACTTCACCACAGCTAGTCTTATATATTTAGAATATTATAACATTTTCAAGTCCTCCCTGATACCTTCTTCTGCTGTCTTCACATGTCATGAAGAACTGTGGAAACGGCCTTCGATGAAGCACAGTGTCTCTCTAGAGAGATCGCAGATTGTGGAGGATTTCATTCAGCGGTTGATGAACGGTGTTGAGCGTGAGACTGATGGACAGGTAAATATTTCTTGCAACACTTAAAAATCCCAGATCCCCAGTTATGGTTTCTCAAAAAACCTTTCAGTGAACAATTCATAAAAGTTTGGTCAGTTACCCGGATGTGCAGATATATTGAAGATACTCAGATGTAAACAACAGCATGGATTGGATGGTTAATGTACTACTGAATACATTGTTCTGCTAATTTATGCTGTCTACAACATGTAAGTATATTCTTGCTTCTGAAGGGCAATACTAAATGAAAAATAAATATGATGTTTAGGCAAAATAAAAAAAATGTACACATTTTTATTCTGTTCAAAAGTTTTCACCCCCGTCTCTTAATGCATTGTGTTTCCTTCTGAAGCATAAGTGAGCATTTGAACCTTCTGTAATAGTTGCATATGAGTCCCTCAGTTGTCCTCAGTGTAAAAAGATGGATCTCAAAATCATACAGTCATTGTTAGAAAGGGTTCAAATACACATAAAATGTATAAATCACGGAAAAAACTTGTGCAAGCTGCGAAATCATATAGAGAAGGACTTAGTAAGCTGGAAAGTGGGCAATACTTTGACAAACTAAAGTTAATAAGTGGTAAAGATACGTACAAGCAGATTTAAGGTAAGATATTAGACTAATATTTCACCTACCTGACCAAAAAGAATAAGAACAAACACGAATGTTGTCAAGATTTTAGCCCTGAAAATTCTGGTTCAGTTTTTCAAATGCCTTTTGATCCTCATACAGTTTTTGATTTATTATAACGTTTGGCAGTCTATAGTACTCCAAATGTTTTTCCTGGTTCAACCGATTAGTACAGCCCAAAACACAACAATAATTGACCATTTTCAGCAGCAATAATCAACAAAATATGCGAGTTCCGTTCGGTTCAGTGGCACCAATTTTTGGCGCCGATTGATGACGCATCGTGAAAACGCTCTATAGGTTTACAATTGTGTTTTTTCAATGCCATGATCAATATACTATGGACTGATATATTAACACTAAATGTTTTCTAGGTGACGTTCTCCAGCACTCATCTTCAGGAGTGTTTGACTGAACTGACTTGTGCTGTAATGAATCGTGAGCGGAGCGTCTTCCAGCAATATTCACAGTTTTATGAGCACATCCTTCAACAGCAGGAACAACTGCTTTACCAGAGAGAGCAGGTTTGTCTACGCCATTCAGTGTTTTGTGTCTCTTTTTTGCTTACCAAGACTGCATTTGTTTAATTAGAAATAGAGTAAAACTGTAATATTGAAATATTATTACAGTTAAAAATAACTGTTTTCTATTTTTATATCTATTAAAATGTTAATCATCATTATATATATGCTTTTATATATATTTTTCTGATTATTATCAAAGCTGAAAACAGTTGTGCTGCCCAGTATTTTTGTGGAAACCATCATACATTTTCTTTTTCAGGAATCACAGATGAATAGAACGTTAACAAGAACAGCATTTACTTGAAATAGAAATCTTTTATGAGGAACATTATACATCATACAAAATACATGATTTTTTTTATTTAGTACTGAACTAAATACGATATTTCACATAAGAGAGGTTTACATATAGTGCAAAAGAGAAATTAATAGCTGAATTTATAAAACTTACCCCATTCAAAAGTTTACATACACTTGATTCCTATTACTGTATTGTAACAATATGATCCACAACTGTGTTTTTGGTTTAGTGATAGTTGTTCAGATAGAGTCCCTTGTCTGTCCTCAACAGTTAAGCTGTTCTTCAGAAAAATCTTTCAGGCCCCACAAATTCTTTGGTTTTTCAGCATTTTTGTCTATTTGAACCCATTCTAACAATGACTGTATGATTTTGAGATCCATCTTTTCACACTGAGGACAACTGAGTGACTCATATGCAATTATTACAGAAGGTTCAAATGCTCACTGATGCTCCAGAAGGAAACACGATGCATTAAGATCCTTAAGATCCACCCCCTGGCTTTTAATGCAATGTGTTTTCCTTCTAAAACATCAGTCAGTGTTTGAACCTTCTGTAATAGTTGCATATGAGTCCCTCAGTTGTCCTCAGTGTGAAAAGATGGATCTCAAAATCATACTGTCATTGTTGGAAAGGGTTTAAATACACAAATAATATTTTCTCTTGAGGACAGTATGTAAATATATTGTATGTTAAATATCTTATTCAGATCAGTACTAAATAAAAAAATTACATGGATATGATCTCTCATAATGTGTTAAAATAATTAACATTTTGCAAATTCTGCAAGGTGTATCTAAACTTTTGACTTTATTCATTTCTTTTAAAAATTACCAACAACAATCTGTATCCACAGGATGTTAAAGAGCTAGAAGCCAAAGAAATGCAAGCCAGTGACCCCTACAGAAAGGTAAACTCGTGTTTGTGTGTATATCAGCATGATTCTTCAGTACATGCTCAGTAAACATATCTAATCTCAGGTGGCAGACGTGTGTCGTGGGATGATGGTTGACATCACGGCTCTGCGTGCCAGAGTAAGACAACTGGAGGAGGAGAAGAGAAGCTTAGATCAACATCTCAACCTCAAACACAGAGAACGCTATGACACACTGGTTCGCCAGCTCTTCTCCACATGTGTTCTTCTGAAGGTGTGTAAGCTTTCGGTGTTGACTAAAACCTTTAATTTTGATATCATAAAATCATTAAAACATCAACTACAGTATATGTAGTGTGATGTCAGCTGGCTCAGCTCTCTGTGCCGCCCACAGTCACGTCTGGACAAATACCATGTGAATATGGAGCATGATGTGCGACAGCTGGTGAGCAGCGTGAGGAAGGAAGGCGTGGACAGAATCATCAAACTGAAAAATAAATTATCCTCCGCTAATGATAACGAGACCCTCGTTCACACACTTCATGAGGTGAACCGCTAGAATGAGCTTTGTTATAAAATAATATCAAATATCTCACAAAAAATGTCATATTCTGCCTCTTAAAATCAAATATACAGTATGTGTGTGTGTGTGTGTGTGTGTGTGTGTGTGCATTATAAATTATACAGTAGTCAACATTTGAACCTTTCATCAAAGTTGTCCTAAAACCAAAACTTCTTGTTTTAGGACAACTTTGATTAACTTTTTTGATCCACTTCATATGTATACAGTATTTTATACATTTATAAATAATAAACATTCTAAATAGTATAGGAAGTGTACTAAATTGTCATGAAAATAAATTAATATTGTTTAAAATCTTAATGTTTTTTTTATGAAAAATATATGCAAGAAGTTAATTTTTGTGAAAAATAGCTGTAAAACGTGACCTGGACCTTTCTTCATGATCATGACATTCAACCTTGTATCTCTTTGTTTTATTCAGAAAGAGGTGTTGGAAGATCTTCATGCGGAGAATAGCGAGCTGACTGGACTTGTGTGTAAACTGAGAGCTTTTAACCACTGGAGGCTGATGATCAATCAAGAGAAACTACAAAAAGAGCTGCTGCAGTGGAAACTGGTATTAATCACATGTGTTCAATAATCCCAGTCATTGGTTAGTCTTTCCTCCTCTTCTTTTGTCTGTAGTAACTCTGAATGTTGCTCCTGTGTGTCCAGAATGAGGTGTCATGTAAAACTGAAGCACTTAAAGTGAAGATGATCTCAGAGCAGAAGGAGATTAGTCTAAAACAAGAGCTGGATGCTGTGCAGGAGGCCATGCTGCAGTGTAAGAGTGAATATGAGCACATCCAGAGACAGATCATTCAGCAGGTACAATGCTTTTCTTCTCTTTATGGCCATAATTTGACTTCTCTGTGTGCAAACTGAGCCAATTACAAAGACAGGAAGTATCTGAAATACAGTTGAGGTCAAAAGTTTACATGCACCTTGCAGAATCTGCAAAATGTTATTTTAATGACCTGAATAAAATATTTTACATAAAAGACATTTACATATAGTCCACAGGAGAAAATAGTAGTTTACATACACTTGATTCTTAATACTGTGTTGTTGCCTAAATGATCCACAGCTGTGTTTTTTTAGTGATAGTTGTTCAAGAGTCCCTTGTTTGTCCTGAACAGGTAAACTGCCCGCTGTTCTTTAGAAAAATCCTTCAGGTCATCAACATTTTTGTGTATTTGAACCCTTTCCAACAATAACTGTATGGTCTTATGTTTTGAGATCCATCTTTTCACACTGAGGACAACTGAGGGACTGCAGAAGGTTCAAACGCTCACTGATGGTTCAGGAAACAATGCATTAGGGTGAAAACGTTTTGAATTTAAAGATCAGGGTAAAATCTAACTTATTTTGTTTTCTGGGAAACATGTAAGTATTTTCTGTAGCTTCGGAAGGACAGTACTACATGGGAAAAAAATTATATTTAGGCAAAATAAGAAAAATGTACACATCTTCATTCTGTTCAAAAGTTTTCACCCCCGGCTCCTAATGCATGTTTTTTCCTTCTGAAGCATCGGTGAGCGTTTGAACCTTTTGTAATAGTTGCATATGAGTCTCTGAGTTGTCCTCAGTGTGAAAAGATGGATCTCAAAATCATACAGTCATTGTTGGAAAGGGTTCAAATACACAAAATGCTGAAAAACCAAAGAATTTGTGGCACCTGAATGATTTTTCTGAAGAACAGCAGACAGTTTAACTGTTCAGGACAAACAAGGGACTCATGAACAACTATCACTAAACAAACAAACAAACAAAAAAACAGCTGTGGATCATTCAGGTAACAACACAGTATTATGCATATGTAAACTTTTATTTTCTCTTGTGGACTGCATGTAAACGTCTTTTATGTGAAATATCTTATTCAGGTCAGTACTTAATAAAAAATAACATGCATTTTGTAAGATCCCTCTTATTTTGGTCAAATAATTAACATTTTGCAGATTCTGCACGGTGTATGTAAACTTTTGAGCTCAACTGTATATATGATGCTTCCAGACCTAAGTGGATTAAACATTAGCTTAGTTTAATGTTATGATCTTAGTCCAGAAGTGATATGATAAAAAATAACACTGGTTGTAATAAAGTAAAAAGTATTTAGTTTTAACAGAATTCATGTAAAGTACTGATTCCCAAACATAATACTTAGTCAAATACTATTACTCAAACAGTTTACATCTCTGTCTCAGTCTCAAAAGCTACAGGACATGGAGCACCGCTCCACACGAGACGCACAGAGCCGACAGGAGCTGCGGGTGCTGAGGATGCAGAGTATGGAGCAATTGCAGGAAGACATGGAGGACAGAGAGAGTCAACTCAGAGCTTTAAGTGCACAACTTGAGAAAAACAGTAAAGAGACAGAGCTGCGGCAACAACGCAACCACAAGCAAATCAAACACGTGAGTCTGAACTGCAGGCTTTATGATGATTACTATAAACATTATAGCAAAAAAACATTGTTTTGTTTTGAGATTTGGGCTGTTTTGCTTCCCTAACTTATTTTCTTTTAGACTAGTGGAAAGAACACGTCAAAAATACACATTGATGATTTTTCAATTATTTTTGCATCTGTTTTTTTTTATTTGATTTACTAGACATATCCTTGAAATTCTTTTTCTCAAAATAAGTTTTCATCTCCACTTCAGCAGCACATTTTATACAAAATTTTATTTTAAAAATGATGGTGTTTTCAACAATATTGAACATGAATTTTAACCTGGCTTTATACAATGTTTACATTTCGGTTTTGGAAATGTATGCAACTTATTGCATTTTTTTAATTAGATAATGACTCGTTTGCATATTTAAAAATGGGATTTCAGAAACATAATACAAAACAATTGTCTTAATGTACTGTGATTAATCAGCTGGGGGAAGTTTAGCGGTAGCAGATTTTTACCCTATCCACATGTACTGTCTTGCCTTAAACTTCAACATCAATCTGAAAAATCTAACATTAAAATGAACGTGAAAATCTTGATTAATTGTAAAAGCTCAGACAGTAAAGCACTGTCTGATTCCCTCATTCCCAGAAAATAAATGCATGAAATGATGAAATTATGAAATGTTTACCTTTACTGGATTATAAGTGGCTTTGAATGAAAGCATCTGCCACATCCATAAAGGTAAATGATTTGTGTTTTGAAGGTGAGAGGTCAGCTTCATCAGGAGCGGAGCCTAAAACTAGAGGCGTTCCAGCATGTGGACAAACTACAAAGTCAGATCCACAGTTTTGAGTCAACGTTGTGTAAATCTACATTTCCTTCAGGTGCTTACAATACTGACGTCTGTTATCTTTTTTAGTATTAAGAGGCATTTTTATTCATATCACTTTTTTCATGCTTAAGGTCGGCAGAGCTCCTCCTCAAGAAGGCTACATTTAAGAAACACGTCAGCAGGTAAATCACACAGTCTCCTTTAGCTTCTAAACTAGACTTGTTCACCTCAGTGGCTTGTTGTATTGCAGGTCTGCTCAGAAACAACTCGGTTATGTCCTGTGCAAATAGCTTTATAAACACAACTGATGAGATCAATACTGAAACGGGTTGGAGAGAGTCTTGGACGCCTCTGGACAGACCCAAAACAGTGAGTTCATTGATTATAACATGTCTAGCATTATAGGAATAGTCCAACTAAAAATACTCCTGTCCCTTTAAATAAAAGTCTAATCATAGCACAAAGAACTTGAATTATGTGGTGTGAATGTATGTTTGTTTTAACATTCCATTGTAATTCACAGAACTCCAATCGTCTTCGTCTGGACATTTCAGAAGCACTGTTGCCCAGTCTTCCTGATGGAAATGCTTCTTCGAACCACCTGGCATACCAGAATCTTAGATTGGGTCACAAGTAAATAATCAAAATCACACTAACTGATACCTTTTGATTCATTTTGAGGCTTCTTATTAATAAGAGATTGTAAAGTGAAGACAGAATGCTGGTAGAGAGACTGGAGGTAATAGAATGTTTGATTTGAATGTATCTCCCACTTTTTATTTGTGGTTGTTTACAGATGACTGTAACTTAAACCTGCACTAACCTAAATGCCCCTGACAGATCTGATTATTTGTGCATTAATGATAACGTAATGTTTACATTAATTGGTGAATCTGATGAATATGTGGGTCACCTTTTTACTGTAAAAATCTAAATAAAGTTTTTTTTAGGACCATGAAGATTGTTCGCATTTTCCTCCAAACTATCATTACTGTAATGATTTTGGAGCAGGACTATCTTATAACTGACTAATGCCTTAGTACCAGCTAAATAAAAGTAACTAAAACCATTAAAGAAAACATTTTTATTACTCAAGGGGAGACACTGTGGGCAAAAACAGTTTTTTTAAGCACCTGTCAAGTTTGAGATTTTGGGCTTTTTGGTTTTTTATAGTGTTTTTTCAGACTAGTGGAAAGAAAACACCCAAAAGACACTGTTAAGTGTTACTTTTATAGCACTTTATCTATTTGTGTCAATAGATTTCAATTACTATATATATATATATATATATTAAAGGCTGTTTTCTCAAAAGTTTTTTCTCCTACTCTGAGCCATAAATCTCCACTTCAGTAGCACTTACACACACCAGACATTTTTATTCCTGTCTATATCCTGAAGGTTTTTACAGAGGGATTTGTTCATATGTAATTTGATTGATTTTATACAAAATTTTATTCCCCAAACAAAATGTAAAAAAAAATATTGCTTTCTGCCTGTTCTAAGTATTTTCATCCTGTGATTAGATTTTTGTACTAGAATTGTATGGAAATAGTGCATAATTCAGTAAATAATGCCTCATTTGCATATTGCAGTGTCTCGCCTTAAAATATGATAAACATTAACAAAATAAAAAAATAGATCTAAAACAGATCTAAAATAACTTAACTAAATAAATTAAAATTAAAAGAAATGAAAAAATATTAAGAAAAACAAATTTAAAATTAAAAAATACTAAAACTTTAAAATTAAAAAGAAAATATAAAATTAAAAACTAACTCAAAATATGAAACAAAAAAAAAAACAGCATCTCAACGATACTAAAATAACACTGCTCGGTAATAAAATGCAAAGTCACATTCTATTTACATTAGGATTTTTCTGTAATTTTATAAATAATTATTATATGTGCAATAGTAAGTTTTATTTTATTTCAGTAAAAAAATATTAATGTGTCTTATTTTTTGGATTACAGAATTCAGAATTTTTTTGTATAATGGCAATGAGCACTGGTTGAAAAAACTTGAATTTTCCAGTGTCATGCTCGACAGTAACACTTACATAAATAGTTTTTTGGACAAATCATTTGGAGTTCTGTATCTGAACCATTTATTGTTTTTAGACTCTTAAACAAGTACAAAAACAAATGAAGAATGGCTGTTTCATGATCAATATTCAAGTAATTTAAAAGACAAAAAAGATTCTGCTTGTTTTCAATGAATCAGCTTGACTGATTAAAATATAACCATTCACAGCAAAAGATAATAAACATCAGCATTGTTTTTTTTACAAACAGTAGCTCGTTCATAATGCTGATGCTTGTTCACTTTTGTTGTAAATTTGAATTTTAACAAGCACAAAAAAATGAAAGAGTAGTTCACTTTCAGAACAAAAATTTGCAGATAATGTACTCACCCCTTGTCATCCAAGATGTTCATGTCTTTCATTCTTCAGTCATACAGAAATAGTTTTTTGAGTAAAACATTTCGGGATTTCTCTCCATATAATGGACTTCTATGGTGCCCCCGAGTTTGAACTTCCAAAATGCAGCTTCAAAAGGCTCTAAATGATCCCAGCCGAGGACAGAAGGGTCTTATCTAGCAAAACGATGGGTTATTTTCTAAAAAAAAAAAAAAAAAAAAAGTATATACTTTTTAACCTTGGCAAGATAAGCGTTTGAGATTAAAAAGTATATAAGTTGTAAATGTTTTTAGAAAATAACCGATCGTTACGCTAGATAAGACCCTTCTTCCTCGGCTGGGATCATTTAGAGCTCTTTGAAGCTGCATTTAAACTGCATTTTGGATGTTCAAACTCGGGGGCACCATAGAAGTCCATTATATGGAGAGAAATCCTGAAATTTTTTCCTCCAAAAACATAATTTCCTTACGACTTAAAAAAAGACATGAACATCTTGGATGACAAGGGGGTGAGTACATTATCTGTACATTTTTTGTTCTGAAAGTGAACTACTCCTTAAAGTCTTATAAGTTAATAATTATAAAAAAAAAGGTGTTTCTGCTTGTTCTCAATGAAATCAGCTTTGCTGGTTAAAAATACAACTATTTACAACAAAAGAGAACAGGCATTATCATTATGCATGAGTCCTGACGGATTCAAAGCGTGTCTATTTAATTTGGTGGGGTCATGCTGGTAGTGTAGAGGTACGAGACCGTTCCAGCTTGGATCTGGAAGGTTTGGCCCTGAATCTGATCGCTGGGGATCTGTCCGCTGGTCTGGCTGATAGAGATAGGCTGGCCGCTCTGGCTGCTGATATGAATGCCTCCCGCTGAACTCGTCCGGCTGGGATTCTCAGCAGAGCTCTCAGACAGTTGGTGGATCACCTGCAGCGGCTGTGAACCTCCGTGATGAACCTGCAGTTGCTCCATGGCTTCTTTAGTCAGCGTGATGACGTGCATCGGCTCGGGCTGCACGCTGCCTACCTGACTTCCTAAAACGCTGATGGTTTGAATTTGAGTACTGGCGTCTAATCCGTCCGGCGTGACCAGTGCCAGGTTTTGGATGTGTCCTGAAGGTTGGGTGAGAAGCGTGAGACCTTGTTCCACAGAAGTATCTTCTGCAGTGATGATGCTGATACTCTGATCTTGGCCCAGGTTGATGTTATCCACCTCACCGGTCACCACCAGCTGGATCTCCTGCTCGGGGTGCGTGGGAAGTTGGTACGGCTGGAGTCTAAGGATGCTGTGCATTTCTTCAGGCCCTGATGTGGCCTCCACTGGCGCAGGACCTGTGGTTTCAGCTTCTTCTTGTTGACGCTCTTTGTTGTGAGTCTTGGTGTGGGCTTTAAGGTTGTCCATTCGGGCAAACGACAGATTGCAGATGGAACACATGAATGGCTTTTTGCCCGTGTGGGACGCTACATGACGCCTTCTGGCACTGGGATCGGAGAAGGTCTTATCGCAGATGTTGCAGACGTATGGCTTCTCTCCTCTAGACGGGGAAAGAACATTTTTTTAATATGGTGAGCAAGTTCAACTTTTACCATAATTCACACCAACATTCCCCAGTTGATCGATTTCTTTAAAAATAATTTTTTTTTTGTATTACAAGTTTTCTTGAATGTTAAGTTTAAATATGCAAATCACTCAGTATTTCCATACATTTCCAGAACAGAAATGTAAACACTGGATAAAGCCAGGTTCAAAATTGTTTAATTTTGTCGACATAATAAAACTTAAAGGTTTTTTCTCTACAGAGGAGATTTTGGACATTTATGTTTATCAGAAAATATTGTCAAAGATACTGTTAGAGGCAAACTTACCATGTTTTTGGAATAAAATGTTGTAAGTCTGTAAAAACCTTCAGAAAATAGAAAGAAGTAAACCTGTAAAGTTTTGTATGTAAGTGATCTTGAAGTGGCGAAAAAACATTTTTGAGAAGAGTCTTTAAATACACTACCAATCACCAATCTACCAACTTTTTTGAGCAGTAAGATTTTTAATGCTTCTTAAAGTCTCTTTTGCTCACCAAGCCGTCATTTATTGATCCAAATTACAGCAAAAACTGTAAAAGTTTTAAATATTTTTACCATTTAAAAATAACAGTTTTTGTATTTGAATATATTTTAAAATGTAATGTATTGCTGTGATCAAAGCTAAATTTTCAGTATCATTACTCCAGTTTTCAGTGTCACATGATCCTTCAGAAATCAATCTAACATGTTGATTTTAACACATTTATATTATTATTAGAAACAATTTTCAGGATTCTTTGATGAATAGAAAGATCCAAAGATCAGCATTTACCTTAAATACAATTCATCAAAAGTCATAAAGACATTTATAATGTTACAAAAAATTATATTTCAGATAAATCCTCTTCTTCTGAGCTTTCTATTCATCAAAGAATCCTGAAAAAAATTCTACTAAAAAGTCTAGCTGTTTTCAACATAATAATATATTTTTTCTTGAGCAGCAAATCAGAATATTAGAATGAATTCTGAAGGATCCTATGACTGGAGTAATGTTGATAAAAATACAGCTTTGAAATTACAGGAATAAATTACATTTTAAATAGTACAATTATTTCAAAATTGTACAGTTTTTATTTTTTTTGTAAAAGTTTTTGCTGTACTTTGGATCAAATATATGCAGGCTTGATGAGCAGAAGTCTTAAAACTTTTTTAAAACTTTTGACTGGTATTGTATATGTACAAATAGATAAAATGTAATAAAATAAACACTTAAAAGTGTATTTTGGATGTTTTTATTCTACTAAACTGAAACAAATAGTGCATTATTATTATTATTATTTTTATTTTTTTTTCCTGGCAGCAACAGTATGTAAGTGTTGCTGACATGGAGATATAAACACATTTTGAGAAAACAACCTTTAAAGATATCTATTTTTATTGAAATACTAATGCAAATAGACAAAGTATAACAAAATAAACACTTAAATGTATTTTGGATGTTTCTTTACATTCAAAGAAACAACACATGACAAAAAGACAAACAGACAAAATTCTTAAAACTAACTAGCGCACAAATAATTTAGATTTTGCCTGTAGTGTCTTTGACAGTATTTTTTAATTTATGAAGTACAAAAAATAGGAGATATTTAAATATAGTATTTGTGAAATCTTTAATATGTCAACAAAATAAATAATGTGTACCTGGCTTTATCCCATGTTAGAAATCTGTTCTGTAATTGTATGCAAATTAGAGCTTTTTTTAAACACAACATCAGAAAACGAATACTCACTCAACTGGGGAAGTATGTAATATCTATTAGTTAAATTTTTGACCCTATACTGTAGTATTTTGTCCTAACATTAACATTCATTTCTGACCTGTGTATCCTGATGTGTGTCTGCAGTGTGCTCTTGGCTGTGAAACCCTTCCCACAGATCTCACATGTGAACGGCTTCTCACCTGCAGCAAGAACATGGTGTTTAGTGAATTGCATTGCAGGTTAATGGTTTAAATGTGAAATGTTTATTACCTGTATGAGTTCTCAGGTGCTTCTTCAGTTGAGCTGCATCCATAAATTTATGATGGCATTGTGCACACTCAGGTAATGCTTTTCCTGTGTGAATGCGGTAATGGCTTTTCAGCTGCCGCTTCTGACTGAAGCTTTTCCCACACTGGTCACAACTGAAGGATTTATTCTCTGTGGAAAGTCAATGGAGATTTTAAAGAACATCAAACAGTACATTTCACTTTTTTAAACTTTTTTTTTTTTTTTTAATGTATCTTACTGACCCCATACATTTAAAATAGTTGTGTTATGAGCAGTATAGTGCAGTGGTTTGGTATATTTGTGTTACCTGCATGTAGGTTCATGTGCTCCACAAGCGAGTGTTTTGTGGACAGAGCTTTGGAGCATATGGTGCAGATGAAGGGCTTTTCTCCTGTATGCATGCGCTGATGAACCAAAAGAGTGTGTTTCTGGGTGAAACCCTTCCCACAGACACTGCATCTGAATGGTTTTTCACCTGCATTAAATGAAAAGGCAATTTAGCATTACGATACTTATTCTTAATATCTAAATCACACAATCAGGGTTATTATAGTTATTTCAAACAAAACTAAATCTTTAAATATAAATAAATCATTATTTAAAGTAAAAAACGAAAAGTTAAAAAGTTAAACTTTTAGGTATTTGCCAAAGCAACATTTGAAGTACTAAAATAACTAAAACTAATAAATAAACATTAATAAAAATGATATAGACCAATAAACAAAAAAAAAAAAAAAAAAAAAAAATATATATATATATATATATATATATATATATATATATATATATATATATATATATATATAAATATGATATGATAGTAAAAATTACTAATAACTAGTAAAAAAGACAAAAACACAACAAAATTAACAAAACTTTAAAATGACAGTAAAACCAGAAAATGTAAACTACCAGTTAAAAGTTTTTGGATAGTACATTTTTTTTTTTAAGTCTAAAAAAAGTCTTTACATTTTAAAATATATTCAAATAGAAAGCTGTTATTTTAAATAGTAAAAATATTTCAAAAATTTTTTACTATTTAATTTTTTTTTGCTGTACTTTGGATCAAATAAATGCAGGCTTGGTGAGCAGAAGAGACTTCTTTAAACAAACAAACAAAAAAAAAACATTAAAAATCTTACTGTTCAAAAAATGTTTGACTTGTAGTAATTCATATTAAAATAACACTAAAATACTTAAATATAACTAACATTTTATTTCATCTAGTTGCCAAACCAACAATTACAGTTTTTATTTAGTTGATGTTAAAAGTACTAAAACAATTATAAATAAGCTAAAACTAATATATAAAATAATTGGCATATTTAAAATAAAATAAAATAATAAACATATTTTAAAAAACAAAAGCTAATGCATATTAAAAAATAAAACTAATAAAAAATGACAAACACAAAATAAAATTTCTAAAACAATTTAAAAAAGTAACAAAAATATCAAGGATACTAAAATAATGCTAAACAGAATACTGACCTACACTCTTAAAAATAAAGGTGCTTCACGATGCCATAGAAGAACCTTTTATGTCAAAATGGTTCCATAAAGAACCTTTAATATCTGAAGAACAAAAAGGGTTCTTTGTGGCAAAAGAAGGTTCTTCAGATTATAAAAAGGTAAGAAAGAGATGTTTTTTGTTTTTTTAAAGAACCTTTGACTGAATGGCTCTTTGTGGATCCAAAAATGGTTCTTCTATGGACTCAATGTGAAGAACCTTTTAAAGCACCTTTATTTTTAAGAGTGTAGTCACATCATAATGCAAATAAATTAATTAATTAGATCACTAACTGTTTGTTTTGTCATCATTACATTTTGGATAATAAAAGTTGTACCTGTATGAGTGCGTTGATGTATTTTCAGAAACAGGTGGTTTTTAAAAACCTTTCCACAATGCTCACACCTGGCCTCTGTGTCTGGATACTTCCTCTTCCGTCCTCTCTTCCCCGGCTCCTTGCGCTCTGTGACCTCGTCTCCCAACCTGAATCCCTTCAGCTTGACAGGCTGCTTTATTTTGCGTTTGCTGTGCCGGGGTCTGTCCTCTCTGGGGTTATAGTCCCTGTCGTTGAAGTCTCTCGGTGGTGGAGTGGGATCTAAGAGAGGTTCTATGGGCTCAGAGGTAGTTTGTGCTGGTAAACCACTTTCTGGATTCTCCCTCTGGCTTGAATCCTTAGTCTCAAAGCTCTTTTTAGGCCTCCCTCGTTTACGCTTTGTCTGTATGCACTCATCAACACTATCTCCCTCAGCGGACATCACATTTTCAGTCGTTGACCTGTCTTTTTGAAGGTCCTTGTGGGCTTTGAGCAAATCTCGGATGTCCAGAAAGCGTGCCATGGCAAGCAGCTGCTCAGAGCTGCTCTCATCCACAGATACGTTTGCACTGTAGATGAACTCAAGCACGGCTGAGAAGGTTTTCGCAGCCATGCCATCCAGCTTGTACACCGACTGGCTTACCTGATCTTCAGCGGTGAACATTAATGAGAAATACTCACTGCTCGCTGCTAAAAGAGCCTTGTGTGCTTTGAAGTGCACGTCTTCTACGATGAGGGTTATGTCACAAAGCAGCTGCCTTCTTCGGAGCTTGTCAAACTTGTGCAGGATTGTGTCCTTGTGTGTTTTTGAATGCAGGGCGAGAATAGATGATGGTGCAGACATGATGCTGTTACAATGAGCTTGAATCTAAAAAGGAAAAAGTTGAAACAGTCTATTAAAGGAATAGTTCACTTTGAGAACAAAAATTTACAAATAATGTACTCACCCCTTGTCAACCAAGATGTTCATGTCTTTCTTTCTTCATTCGTAAGACAATTATGTTTTTTGAGGAAAACATTTCAGGATTTCTCTCCATATAATGGACTTCTATGGTGCCCCCGAGTTTGAGCTTCCAAAATGCAGCTTTAAAGGGCTCTAAATGATCCCAGCTAAAGAAAGAAGGGTCTTATCTAGCAAAACGGTTATTTTCTAAAAAAAAAATTACAATTTATATACTTAGAGCCATTTGAAGCTACATTTAAACTGCATTTTGGAAGTTTAAACTCAGGGGCACCATAGAAGTCCATTATATGGAGAGAAATCCTGAAATGTTTTCCTCAAAAACATAATTTCTTTACAACTGAAGAAAGAAAGACATGAACATCTTGGATGACAAGGGGGTGAATACATTATCTGTAAATTTGAACTACTCCTTTAAGTGTTTTGCTTTAGAACCTAGATGGGTATCAAGTGGTGAACAACCAACCACCACCAAACCCATATTAAATGTAGTCTAGGGTCATATTTTATTTTACTTTGAATAGTCTTGTTCATGGTTTTTGAGGATGAAGGCATGTCACACAACAAGTCTGTCTAATTTGACTGGCTTCTACAAAGTGAAACAAAAGAAAAGTAGATAAACCTGGTTACAAAATCAAATTATGCACACTCTTAGGAAAGTGTGCTTAATTGCATTGAATATGCACTTGTATTTTTGTATATTTTTAAAAACCTGTCCTTGCAGACCATATAATACTAGGCCACCTGAAAAGGGATAGTTCATCTAAAAATATACAAATTCTGTCATCTTTTACTCACTCTCGAGTTGTTTCAAACATTAATGAGTTTTTTTTCATCTTCTGTGGAACACAAAAGGTGATATTTTGAAGAATGGTGACCCAATTTAACAGTATATATTAAATCATCATGTTTTAGTAATCTTGAAATGCATGAAAGAACACTTAATTTTGAGTAACATATTAAAGCACATAAGTCAATATATTTTAAATTATACTACCAGTCAAACGTTTTTGAACAGTTAGATATTTAATGTTTTTTATAGAAGTCTTCTGCTCACCAAGCCTGCATTTATTTAATCCAAAGTACAGGGAAAAAAGTAACAATATTTTTAAAAATATTTAGCATAAAATTTAGAATTTTTAGCATCATTACTCCAGTCTTCAGTGTCACATGATCCTTCAGAAATCATTCTAATATGCTGATTTGCTGCTCAAAACATTTATTATTATTATTATTATTATTATTATGTTGAAAACAGCTGAGTAGAATTTATTCAGGTTTCCTTGATGAATAGAAAGCTCAGAAGAACAGAATTGATCTGAAATAGAAATCTTTTGTAACATTATAAATGTTTATCATCAGTTTTGATCAAGTTAAAGTGTCCTTGCAAAATAAAATTATTAATTTCTATCTTCAAATTATACTGACTCAAAGCTTTTTAATAGTATAGTATAGTGTATAATGTTAAAAAAGCTTTTTATTTGGAGAAATGCTGATCTTTAGATCTTTATATTCATTAAAGAATCCTGAAAAAAGAGTTTTAAATATTGTTAATAATAATAATAAATAAAATAAAATGCTTTTGAACATCAAATCAGTATATTAAGAGTGATTTCTGAAGGATCATGTGACACTAAAGACTGGAGTAATGGTGCTTTGATCAAAGGAATAAATTACATTTTTAAATATATTTAAATAGAAAGCAGCCATTTTAAATAGTAAAAAATATTTCACAATATAACTTTTGCTGTATGTTGGATCACATAAATGCAGGCTTAGACATCTTTAAAAAACATAAAATATCTTACTGTTCAAAAACTTTTGACTAGTAGAATAAAGATGTACTTAAGTGGGCTAAAACGTTCTCTAAAGTTCAGCTAATTGCATTTTAATTAAAGTTATATATATATATATATATATATATGTGACCCTGGACCACAAAACCAGTCATAAGGTTAAATTTTACAAAACTGAGATGTATACATCTTATGAAAGCTCAATAAATAAGCTTTCTATTGATGTTTGGTTTGTTAGGATAGGACAATATTTGGCCGAGATACATCTATTTGAAAATCTGAAATCTAAGGGTACAAAAAAATCAAAATACTGAGAAAATCACCTTTAAAGTTGTCCAAATTAAGTTCTTAACAATGCATATTACTAATCAAAAATTACATTTGGATAGGTTTACAGTAGGAATTTTACAAAAAATCTTCATGGAACATGATCTTTACTTAATTTCCTAGTGATTTTTGACATAAAAGAAAAATCAATAATTTTGACCCATACCATGTATTTTTGGCTATTGCTACAAATATACCCCAGCGACTTAAGACTGGTTTTGTGGTCCAGGGTCACATATTACTTTAATTTCAAATAGTATGCAATCAAGTGTCTGAAAACTTCTTTGTATTCAGTTCGCAGTATTAGTAAAGTATGCTAAAGTGTAGTATGTTTTACACAGTTCAGGCAGTTCAATTTCTATTTAGCAGTTTTCCCTCCTGGAAAAACCCATCTTGACCCATCAGAATAGACCGACAACACTTCTGGTTTGAGAATGTGATAAAACCATGCATCATAATAAAAAAAACATTCTTTGAATTACCATGTATACCATGGTACAGTAATATGGTAATCAGTCAGAGCCAATGTTATTTATATATATATAGCCAATATATATGTCATAAATGAGTTCTTATGAAACATTTAACAGAAATATCAGTAAATGCATCCATGAATGAATAAACCATAGGACACAGCTGTGCACACTGCACACAACCTGACCTGTAAACACGGTCTACTATCGTGGAGAGTGTGTTCTGACTGCATTGCACACAGTATTGACAGAAACACACGCGTGGTGTGAACCTTCATGTATATCAATGTCAAAGGTCTTTGAACACAGTAATAAATGAATAAATTGCTTAAAGCCCAGCGCCATATGTAGCAACAAAGAGCTGCTCGGCTTTCTCTTCTAAAACTCGCTCATATCAATAAAAGACTAGCGCTGATTTGAAAATGACAACGTTTATTCTGCAATACGCACTTCAAAGAAACATTACACTACTCTCTGAGGACTATAATATACGATTAAGCTTTCAGGACCTTACCTTAAAGGAACCGTTTCAGACAGGCATATCTCGCGAGAATTGCATCGCGTGATTTCAGTGAGAATCACAGAAATAAGCAGATAGAAAGGCAGCAGTGAATGCCAAAAGTGGCGGGTATTTTTATTTATTTATTTATTTTTTGATTATTTTATATGGTTTTTAATCAACCACTTTCAGTTTTATTATTAAAATATTTTTATGTTGATAGCGTTGTCACGTGATAACGTTATCTTTCAGCGAGGTTTTATGGAATAACTTTATATAGATTGTAAGGGCAGGAGCCATGTCAGGTATCATTACTGAAAAAATGCCTTTATAATATTTTATATTTCTTCAATAAGACGTTCTAGGATTTAAATGCGACTTAATACAAGAGTCTTTGGGTTTTTGAGCCACAATGCGCCCCCTGGCGGAACAACAACATTTGTCACCCAGCGTGTTTCCAAACAGCGCCACCGCTGTGCTGGAGAAACATTGCAACACACACTTAAAATAAATAAACCGAACGGAACAACTGTACTGTACATAAAGCTTTTTTTTCTGTCGCAGTCTGAACCATTACACTAATATATAACTATTATTTAAAATATCCGCATTTGTGCTTCAACATCGCCTCAGAAATAACCGAAAAATACAAAAACTCCATTTCCCGTGATGCTTTTGGATGATAGGACAAACATAACAGTCCTAGTCTAGGGTTTCAGAATGCATGAAATTGTGGCAGGTTGACCTATATTTGTCGGTTTGTGCTGTTATCGCACGCACAACGAATGAATCATTAATGTGTCAAGAGTGTGAGTGATCTGAAAGTTCACAGACAGAGGTTTGGTTGCGTTTGTTCATGCAGGTGTCAGTAGGCTGGAGGTAAGTAAGCGTGTGAACTAAATGTGCACCTGTTTTGACATTCTGTAAAATGTATTTTAAATACTACAATAGTATCTTGGACTTACAACAGTAACACTAAGTGTACTCTGGTTTTTGTACAATGTTGTAAATAATCTGTATTAAGGGAATGGACAATGGACTTTAATCTTAGTACTGCTATGGCAAGTGTAGGCATGATTTCTAAGTTTAAGTTTATCATCAACATTATTATTAATATTATTATTATTATATGGACTATTTAAATAGAAGCATAAAAAGTAACCCACATTGTAGCCTAAATATACTAATAGGTCTAGTTTTGTAAAATTTAAAAACATTTAGGAACAAAATAGGGACCGTCTACAAAGTACAAACCGAAAAGAATAAACGCTCAATGGTTCATGAAACTGTACATACAGGGCTATTAAACTCTCAACTGCGAAACAGCACAATACATGTTAGATAATGTGAAAATCACATTAATAAAAATAATGATAATAATTTTATTAAGAATGATGAAAAACAACAACAACAACAACAAAAAAAACCTCACGCATATATGACCTGGAATAGGCCTACTGGATAACCTTTGAATTCAGGATTAAAATACTGTTTTATTTTATTTTATTTTATTTTTATTTTTATTTTTAGTAAGCACTATAGAGTGTTCATGAGGCGTCATCAGTTGGTTATATTGGCGGCACTGAATGAAAACAATGCTACTGAACCGAACAAAACTAGCAAATTTAGCTGATTATTACTGCTAAAAATGGTCAGTTATTGTCATGTTTTGGCCTGTACTAATCGGTTGGACCGGGAAAAACATTTGGAGTACTACAGACAAAATGCGTTTGTGGTTGGCCGAACTGAACTAGGATTTCCAGGGCAAGAATTTTGACAACATTTGTGTTTGTTCTCATCATTTCTGCTCAGGTAGCTAAATATTAGGCTACTATCTTTAATTAATACTGCTTGTACACATCTCTACCTCCTATTAACTTTCATTTGTCAAAATATTATGCCCTTTCCTGCTTACTAAGTTAACTAAGTTTACAATATTTCTTATTTAAATTCAAATGAGCGTTACTGTATGTGTGTTTGCACCTTTGAAAGACTTCGCTTTTTGTTAACTGAAAAATTTAGATGGTAAACTATTAATTGTTTTATCCTTAAAAACGTACTTTGTAGACGGTCCCTACAATTACTGGTAGAGCATGTATGTGCTGTAACACGTTGGGGAGGCTTATAAAACAAATAAACTGTGAAGGTTTATATAAGTTTATAGAGGAACGCAACTTTGAATGATGTATAAATATTAAACTAACGTTACCGGTAGAATGTGTGTTCATAACTTTGAGAGAACCTTGCCAGAACGTTAGGCAAAGTTCTGAGAAAGTTCTCTGTTGGCTGGGTAAGTAGGACACCATTCTGTTGTTTATTGACTTTGTTGGCACAAATTCTGATTTTATGGTTGTCTTGCATGGATGCTAAAGTCTGCGTATTGTGTAAAGGGTGAACAAACCACAAACAGAGATTTGAGTGAATATCTTATAGCGCTAGCCTTATTACCATTTCAATGACTTAAAACAAGTCTTCCAAAAGACACCTATAACATACTCTTTAATGCAAAATGTTTTTAAAATGATCTTTTAAAGAGTACTTTTGACAGAAGCTTTCATTGATTATTCTCTAAATAGAATATTACAGTTTAATGGAGGAACACCGGCAGAAGTTTTATTAAATGACTTTAAATGGCATTTTCTCAGTATGTTGTAGTTGATCTGAGGGATGGAGCGTGTGAAGGTGGTTGTGGTCGGAGCAGGTGTGGTGGGTTTATCCACTGCCGTGTGTGTCGCTGAGACGCTTCCACACTGTTCTGTGACTGTTATTGCTGAGAAGTTCTCCCCAGACACCACTGGTGATGGAGCTGCTGGAATCCTCTTACCCAAAGAGTTTCCTGGTGAGATGAGGATGGGATTATGTTTGGGATTATGCCTTTTTTTTTTGTTTTAGTGTACGTAAAAACAGTTAAATTGATTATTATTTGAACTTCCTTACAAGACATCCCTATTGAAAGGCAACGACGCTGGTTCAAGGAGTCATTTGATCATCTTCTGGCCATTGCAGATTCCCCTCAAGCCTCAGATGCTGGCGTCTACTTGAGCTCCGGGTAACAGTGATAACAAAAAAGCAAAAAGTTGATATATTGAAGTGTTTTTCATTTCATAATCTCTACTTTGCTTCTTAGGTACCACATTTTTAAGGAGATTCCCCGCGACAAAAAGCCGTTCTGGTCAGATTTTGTATTTGGATTCAGATACATGACGGATCATGAACTGAAACGTTTCCCTAATCATAAGTTTGGTCAGGCGTTTACAACATTGAAGTGTGAATGCCTGAGCTACTTGCCATGGCTAGAAAAAAGGTACTGTGATTATTTTTTTTTTTTTTTAATTGAATTAAAAATGTTTTAAAATGTATAGTTATACACTACCAATACAATTAAAAAAAAAAAAAATTTTACTTTTTTTTTTATTTTTGAAAGAAGTCTCTTATGCTCACCAAGGTCTCATTTATTTGATGTTATTACAATTTAAAATAACTGTTTTCTGTTTAAATATATATTAAAATGTAATTTATTCCTGTGATGCAAAGCTGAATTTTCCATATCATCACTGTAGTCTTAAAAATACGTCTTTCCTGTCACTTTTAAACAATTTAATGCAACTTTGTTGCATTAAAAAAAATCTTTTTCTTTTCTAATTTTTTAAAATCTAATTTTTAAATAGTAGTTTATCATGTAATGATGCTGAAAATTCAGCTTTGCATCACAGGAATAAATTACATAAAAAAAAATCAAATAGAAAATAGTTTTTTTTTAATTGTAATAATATTTCACAATATTATTGTTTTTGTTTAACAAATAAATGCAGCTGCACTACTACTCAAAAAGTTTTTAAATAAGTCTCTTCTTCTCACCAAGCCTGCACTTATTTGATCCAAAATGCAGCAAAAGTAATATTGTGATTAATTTTTACTATTTAAAATAGCTGTTTTGTATTTGAATATATTTTAAAATGTAATTTATTCCTGTGATTTCACATCTTCAGAAATCATTCTAATATGCTGATTTACTGTTCATGAAACATTATTAGTATTTTAATTATTATTATTAATATTTAAAACAGTTGAGTACATTTTCAGGATTCACTGATAAATTTAAGGATCCAAAGATCAGCATTTATCTAAAATAAAAAGTTTTTGTAACATTTAAAATCTTAAATTATAAAAATGTATATTTTTGTTTAGCAAGGATGCTTTAAATTGATCAAAAGTGATGATAAATGAAAAGGGTATAATGTTACAATTTATCCTGAGCTGTTTTCAACATGATAAAAAAATGTTTTTGAGCAGCAAATCAGAATATTACAATGATTTCTGAAGGATCATGTGACACTGAAGACTGGAGTAATGATGACAATTCAGCTTTGAAATCACAGTAAGAAATTATATTGTAAAATATATTCAAATAGAAAACAGTTATTTTAAATAGTAAGAAAATTTCAAAATTGTATTTATGCTGTACTTTAGATCAAATAAATGCAGGTGAGCAGAAGAGACTTAAAAAACATAAAATCTTACTGTTCAAAAACTTTTGACTGGTAGTGTATGTTGAGCAGAAAGGACTTCTTTCCAAAACGATATTTATGTATTTCTTTATTTAACAAATATAAAGACAACAGAGGAATAATAAGCATATAATAAATAAACCAGTGCTATATTTTCCACTAGGTTTAGAGCAGTTGGAGGTCAGATCATACATGAAAAGGTGACTGATCTTCATAAACTGGCCCTGCATTACGATGCCGTCATGAACTGCTCAGGCCTCGGCTCTCGTTTTTTGGAAAAGGATGACGAGGTCTATCCGGTACGAGGACAAATTGTGAAGGTTAGCGCTCCCTGGATGAAGAACTTCATTCGAGATGGAGATGGCAAGACCTACATCTACCCAGGCATCAGGTACGTCAGCATGGGAGGCACGCGGCAGCCGGATGACTGGCGGCTGGAGATGAATAAGGAGGACAGCGAGGGGATCCTGGAGCGCTGCTGCCGGCTGGAACCGTCCCTGCGAGCGGCTCAGGTGATGGGCGAGTGGGTGGGGCTGCGGCCAGCCAGGGCAAACCCGCGGGTGGAGCGGGAATATCTGAAAGTACAGGGGCGTCAGGTGCCTCTGGTGCACAACTACGGTCACGGCAGCTGTGGTGTTACTCTGAGCTGGGGAACTGCTCTGGACGCGCTCGATCTGCTGAGACAGAGTCTGTTTGAAAAACCACCTCAAGCCAGACTATAAATCTGCTGTGTCATAGTCTTCTGATTTACATTGATATTTTTACATGTGCTACTGATCAGAAATGGCACTTTAAATTTAGTGATAGATTTGCATCTAAAACATGTTTGATCATTTCTACATGCCACTAATTTGTAGGTTGTTTTGAGTATGGAGGTAGAATTTGTTTACAGAATCTAAATCTTGGGAAACTGTAAAGGTACATTTTTTATGTTTAAACACATTTTCATATGCTGTGTGTTTGAAAGTGGTCTTTATTTTTGCATTTCTGACATTTTGAACAAATGTTTAACATGCTGTGAGTCTGAAAATAGTATTAATTCATGCAGTTTTGTTGCATTTACCTAATGAATGATGTAACTAAAATCAGTGTAACACCAAGTATTTTTAAGAAGAATATTATTGACATAAAAATCACTGCTAACATGTTGTTGCTGTCAAGTGTCTTATTTCCCACGAAACAAAAGGACTTTTCACAAGTGTCCAGTTTTCATAAGATAGCAGGTATTCACAAATGATCTCTAAATTCACAATAGTACTACATTTAAAAAAGGCCTAATATTACCTAATTTGATGACGATAATTTTGAAGGTCAATAATGGCAGTAAAACATTTCAATCACAAACACACACACACACACACATATATATATATATATATATATATATATATATATATATATAGAAATTCTGTAATTTTTTGTGCCACAAATTCAAATTTTCTGTGTCTGTTTTTATGCAGTGAAACATTACTTTGTACCACAAACAGTCATAAGGGTAAATTTTGTGAAATTGTGCTTTCCACTGATGTATGGTTTGTTAGGATCTGACAATTTTTGGTTGAGATACAACTATTTGACAATCTGGAATCTGAGGGTGCAAAAAAAAAAATAATACTGAGAAAGTCACCTTTAAAGTTGTCCACAAAGTTCTAAGCAAAGCATATTACTACAAATTAAGTATTTATGGTAGGAAATTTACAAAATATCTTCATGGAACATGATCTTCACTTAATATCCTAATACTTTGTCATAAAAGAAAAAAAAAAGATACTTTTGACCTATACAGTGTATTGCTGGCTATTGCTACAAATATACCTGTGCTACTTGGTCTAGTGTCACATATTTGCATTTTTTTTCTGTCACTGGCCATAAATCTAACCTTAAAATCAAGATGATATACAATTGTCTTTCCAGTCATTTATACATGTAAAAGTCTGAGAATTGAACAAACAGTTCTTGTGACAGTTTTCTGCTGATTATGGGACAATGCAAGACTTCTTCATCTTACAAATCGTTGTCAAAAGCAAAAATACTACAAAATGCAACTTAATTTGTAATAAAGTGTGACATACTAGAGAAAAATCAGCAATGGTATCAACACTGTATATATATATATACACACACTACCATTCAAAAGTTTTTTGTTTTTTTTAAAGAATCACTTCCTTTTACCAAACCTGTATTTATTTGATCCAAAGTACAGCAAATACAGTACATTTTTAAAAATATTTTTACTATTTAAAATATTTAAATATATTTTAAAATGCAATTTATTCCTGTGATTTCAAAGCTGAATTTTTAGCAATATTACTCCAGTCACATGATCCTGAATGAAATCATTCTAATATTCTAATTTGCTGCTCAAAAAACATTGTGTTGAAAACAACCAAGAATTTTTTTTCAGGTTTCTTTGATGAATAGAAAGTTCAGAAAATCAGCATTTATCTAAAATAGAAATCTTTCGCAACATTATAAATGTCTTTATCATCAATTTTGATCAATTTAAAGCATCCTTACTAAATAAAAGTATTAATTTCTATAATTTCTTTCCCTCCCCCCCAAAAATGAATAAAATTATATATAACTGTTTTAAATATATATATATATACACACACACATTTTTTTTATTATTAAAACAGCAAATCAGCATATTAGAATGATTTCTGAAGGATCATGTGACACTGAAGACTGAAGTAATGATGCTGAAAATGTATCTTTGATCACAGGAATAAATTACATTTTAAAATATATTCAAATAGAAAGCAGTTATTTTTAAATAGCAAAAATATTTTACAATATTACAGTTTTTGCTGTATTCAATTCAGGCTTGGTGACTTAGGCAAGGCAAGTTTATTTATATAGCACATTTCATACACAATGGTAATTCAAAGCGCTGTACATAAGAGGAGTTAAAATCACAATAGCATAAAAATCATAGTCATAAAAATGTAAAATAATAATCACATAAACAGATTTAAGAACATTTTAAATGATTTTAAAATTGATTTAAAAATTAATTAAAACAGACTTATTTAAAAACACATTATAAATCTTACTTAAATATTCTACAGTCTAAGAATGTTGAAAACATTCAGTGCAATATCTTTTTCCTTTTACAAATAAACATAACATCGTGATTTTCAAGCTTCGTCCAGTTTTATGGTTCAGTAAGACCTGAATGATCAGTTGTTTTAGGATCTAGTAGACATCTGTACATGTATCTGATCAGGTCTGAGAGCGTCTCTCAGGTGTGTTCGTTCCACTCTTCTGTTTCCTCCTCCTCCAGCTCCTCCTGGAGGTCTTTCCTCTGAAGCACACTGGAATAATATCTGGAGGGTTTTGGTCCAGATCTCAGACCGATCTTCCTCTTGGTGAGGTGGAACTGAGCTTTGACAAAGTTGTAGAATTTGTACTCATATTCCATGCGATCATAAAGCACCTGCAGGGCCTCTAGATTAGGAGGCTGTTTGCGGACGGTGCCCGTCATGTTCCCCAGCTTCTTGTATTCTGAATCAAACAGAGAAGGGTTACAGAAATAAACACAAAATTAATTTTAATGCAGCTTAATAAAAAGTCTGCTGTACATTAATTTATAGAGAGTTTTTGTATTTTAATATTAAAAATGTACATAAATGTTATAATTATTTATATTTAAATAGTTTTTAAATTTGACATCTTTGATGCAAAATTACATTTATGTATATTTAAAAATGTGTATTTTGTAAGAAATAAAATATTTAAAATCATTTTTTAAATAAATTCTATAAAAAGTTATATTTAAACAAATAGGTATTTAAGTAATTTGACTCAATATTAAACAGATTAAAAAAACTACAAAGTTTTCCTAAGACAAGAACGGGTATTGTTTTATTTAATATTAAAAATATATGAAGATGATATCAATTATATTTAAAAATTTCCATTACTATATTTTCTATGTAATTTTATTTGATGTAAAATTTCATGTTGTTTATTTAAAATGTGAATTTAAGTAAAAAAATATTTGAAACCATATAAAATACATACATTTTTGTATAAATTTTACAAAATTTATATTTAAATAAATTTGTATTTATGTAATGTTACTCAATAATAATGAATAAAAATTGTATATAAATTATACATAACCTTTTTTAAATTATTTAGAATTAAAATTATATGTAATTATAATGTATAAATTATATTTATAAACAAATGATGTATTTTTAAGAAATTTGACAAACAAATAATATAATTGTAATCTATAATATATATATATATATATATATATATATATATATATATATATATATATATATAT
>NC_133364.1:27042191-27063299 GCF_049309525.1 Garra rufa
GAAGACATTGGCGATTTACAGCCAATGTCTTTAAAATCACTATATAGCTGCAGACAGGTGTGTTTGATTAGAGTTGGAGCTAAACTCTGCAGGACAGTGGCCCTCCTGGACAGAAGTTGCCCATCCCTGGTCTCAATAAACAAGTAGAACACTAAAACTGATTTTAAGTTCTACCAGTGAATTTTAGAAACAACAAAATGTAATTATGAAAGACTATTTACCTGTACCGCTCCTCTTGTAGTGTTTGCATAATATTCTCAAATTCACATTTAAACTGGTTCTTCAGAGACTCAATGTCATCTGCCAGGATATGCTGAGTCTCTCTCAACTCTCTGATCTCCTCCCAAGCTTCCACAAGCCGGCTGGTGTTTTCCCCTTGGCCTCCTTCTCTCCCAGACCCGCTGTGCTGCCCTGTCACACCTGATCCAGTCACATGACCGTTACTCTCAACCGACACTGACGTCTCTGTGGAGCACTCGTCATCACTCGGGTATTTGGGTTTAGGAGTTATCGTGGCGCTGCCGCTCAGATTTCGGGCTCCCCCTTCCGCCTGCAACCCGCTTCCCGTCTCCATGCTACTCTTCAAGTGGGCAATGTTATCAGCGCTACCAAATTTGTTGCGAATGAGGTTTGCAATCTCTCTGGGTTTGCTGAAGAAGAACGGTGGCGATAGTGAAACTCCCGGGCCGATAGTTTTGACTTTGTCCAAATGTGGGTGGCGCCCACTTCCTGTGACCACACTTTCCTTGAGGTTGTCTTTAGGCAGCTCATTTTCTTTGGAGTGTGGTGGCGTGTGTTTGGTCCCATTTGAGATGTCGCACTCCTTCATCTTGCGTTGATACTGCTCTAGCTTCTTCTGAAGCTGAGCGATATTGTGTGCCGTTTTCTGGTTCTTTTTCTCAAAGACTTGTTTGATACGGCCACTCTGCTGCTTGTCGGCGCTGTTAATGAGTTTGAGATACTCAGCCACGTTCTCATCCTGTAAATTTTGCTCAATTCTCAGCTGCTCTTTCACTTTTAGCACTTTTTGCTGTATGGTGTCCAGACCAGTACGTGATCGTGGGGTGTCCCGTACCACCAGATCAGAATCCAGATCTAAACACGTCTCTGAACCACCTCTACGCATGGCCATTGGCACGCTGAGGGTGTTCACATCACCACCTTTCTCCGCCTGAAAAGAAACAGAGAAAGAATAAAATTAATATCTTTAGGATGAATTCATTAAAGTATTTACAAAGGGGCTTGTATTTAGTACTGGCCAAAATATTAACAATACATTTGATATTACATTGTTGGTGTTCTGATGTAGAACTTGGATGTGGTGCGCCTTGTTTACAAGCAGAATACCACAAAGTCTTCATATATATGTCTGAAGATTTCAATAGAGAGAATGACTTGCAATTTTTGCCCCAGCCTTGCTTATTTAAACCATAATATACAGACGATTAACTAAGAGAGACAGACGTTCCATGTCAAAAGGCTGGCTCAAATTGTTGAAAGTCTTTTTTTTTTCTTTGCGCACAAAAAGTATTCTTGTAGCTTAATATCATATCGTTGAACCACTGATGTCACATGGGACTATTTTATCAATGTCCTTACTACCTTTCAGGGCCTTGAACATGGCAGTTGTGTTGCTGTCTATGCAGAGTCAGAAAGATCTCAGATTTAATCAAAAATATCTTAAATTGTGTTCCGAAGATGAATGAAGGTCTTACAGGTATGGAATGGCATGAGGGCGAGTAATTAATGAAAGAATGGTAATTTTTGGGTTAAAAATCCTTTTAAATTTCCTGAAGTGCCTGCATTGTTTTAATTTGTATGAAAGGGAGTCAAAAAATTGCAACTACAGAAAAAAAAAAGACAGATTTTTTTTCTGTCTCTAAATTAAACCTCAACAAAGATGCATATTAAATCTGGAATTTAAATTCCACAAAGTAAAGTAGTTCTTTTAAACTGCACATTTCTGTGAATCACTGAGAAAATAATTTGTTTAATCACTCAAAAATAAGTGTTCCATAATACAATAAAAATTTAAGTTCCATAATACAGGTGCATAAAATAAATCAGTCCTTGCTTAATAACTGATATGTTTCTGCTTTTATTCTTAGTTTTACTTCTTGCTCTAATCCTTCAAGATTCAAATAAATATATAAATGTGTATATGCATATTAATAGTACTTCTAAAATAGATATAACAAAGGTACAACATTGGACAAGATCCAGATAACCGTTAATCAGCCTTAGCAAACATAAGACAAAAAAGGCACACTTTATTGAAACAGAAAATAAGCCAAGGAGGGTTTTTTTTCAGTCACATGATGCCACTGCCCAGAATTGAAAACTGAAAAAGGATTTGTAAGCTACATAATGTAATTCAGGATTTAGAGCAAGGCTTGACATTAAACCCTATTACGTGCTTGTACTTTGAACAGGTAAATCGGTCATTCACTTGTGCAAGTAATAAAAAGTTTACTTATAAGATTACAATAAGACTGAAAAACTGTTTTCGTTGGCTCATTTGTTTTGATTTTGTTCCTTGAGATTCTCTTTCACACACAGACAGGCTGCACAAGCCTCAACTGGCTTGTTAGTGAACACATTATCCATTATCAATCATCATTTACACTGAATCTAATCAAATCAGAAACATTCTCGCCAAAGTTGTCAGTGGTTCTATAATTAATTTTTGTCACTGACATTTAAATCAGCCTACTTGTTGAGCAAGTAAAATGCTTTTTCACTCGCCCCTTCAAAAAAAAAAAAAACCTTTTAATGTTGAGCCCTGTGATGTAAGGACTATGTATGAAAATAATGGTTCAATTGTAGCTTGGTAGTAAATAAAGATTTAGGTCAACATTTTTAGACTGAAATAAGCTGTGGCCCAAATGGGGTGGAAGGAATTCCTCTCAGAATGAGGAAATGAATGAAACTCTTCATAAGGTCATTTCATGAACCTGTGCAATGGGCTGACAATAATAAGCCATCCCCAAGGTTCTGAAGGACATAAAATTCATTCAGGCAAACTAAAAGGGTAGTTCATCCAAAAATGAAAACTCATAATTTACAGGTCATTCAATTTTAAAGTGATCATGTGGACTGCCATGTTCTGCATGCACACTGTACTTTGGTACCCACTGACAAAAAAATGTATAGATGCTGTATGTAATTTTTTGATTGTACTAAAGCATAAAAACACATTTGCATTTACACTAGATCCCATTCTACACTGGTGTTTTCACTGCATTTTAGAAGCGATCTCCGATCTACACTACACTGAAAACGGTCACATGACCATTCATAATAAGCATGATGTTTTTGTTTACATGGTCGTCAAAGATATGCAGAGCGAATGTGAGCAGCCAAACCATTGTTTTCAACAGTTTCAGTTTTTTGTCCGTTAACACTGTAATGGAAACATTGAGTTTCTAAAACTAAAAAGGGTCTGCTGCACTATCAAAAGACCAGTAGTCGTTCATTTTAAGCATTAGTTGACTATTAGTTGCACGTTTATTAATAAACCATAAATACTAATAATAATAATAATAATAATGAGACTTTAATTTCCTTTATAGCCTAATAAGCACTTAATGCACACAAACAAGCTTGCCACGGTGCACCAGCAGACATAATAATTATGAATGTGTCAGGGAAAACCAGACATTTCAGTCTGTATAGATATTTTTTCATGTCTGTAAAGCAAGTATAAACAGAGTTTCGAAATTTCGCGCTCAAGTTCACAGAGACCGAAATGACAGAAAGTGCATGTTTGTTTTAATTATTTTACAAAAGCACAACGTTTCGTTGTTATTAGAGCACACAAATAAACAAATCTTTACAGATTTATGACCAAAAATGACTATTTTGAGTATTTTAAGAGCAACTACTGGTAAGCGCACTACTGTTCAACTTCCACACTCCTAGGTTAACTTTAGGTTGAGCTGCCATGTAAAGTGCTACTACATACATCTTTCAGATGAAAAGCCATATTTGAGGCAGATGAATGATAGGTAAGCATTTGGATGTCCTGTTCGATTTACTATATTAACACATCGACCAGCCATTAGCGACTTCCTGTGGATTTTTTTTCTGCGACTAAATGACTAATACAATTTTGGTCGACCAAGCCTCTTCTCATCGACTAACAGTTAGTCGACTATTAGGGGGCTGGCCTACGAAAGTCCCTCAAAAATGGTAGAGTAAATGACAGGTGTAACAGTAGCAAAAGTTAAGCTTTTTAAAAACGGAGTTCACATAGTTATTTCTCTGAAATAATACTAACATTACAGCCAGTTGTTCTACTTTTGAAGTGTGTTTTCATTGTTTAAATATCTCTTTTTGTTTTAATCTGTGTGATTCCGCCCACTGGCAGTTTATCCAATAGTTTTTTAACACTATAGGTTGTCAGTTGGTGGAAAACACAATATATTGAAGCCATAGAAGCAAGCAAACTAACTTGGTCAGAGATCCCAGATTCTATCTGACCTAAAATCCTTGGCATCAACTGAAAAGTTCAGATAAAATGCTGATAAATCAACACATCAGCTTACAGTGTAAAGGGCTGTTCACACAAAACGTGTCTTTGAGTTTAGAAATGAGACTCAGGAATGGTTTTTAAAAACATGCAGCGCATAACAAAATGATCTTGAGGCGTACTTCTGAGAGGAAAGGGGTGGGAGAAACAATATTTTGAATTATATGCAGTACCTATTTTAACCACTAGCTGTCATCAGTCTTATATATTGCACCTTTGACTCAATTCCTTCTGATATAAATGAACCTAAAAGTGCATTTCAAACGGAATCCAAGCGATCAGGAGTTTTGCTTGAGGGCGTAAGATTTCACCATGGAGATTTTGAATCAGATTAAATTTGATTGTGCAAATATGCCATGTGGAACAACAGAAATAGGTTTGGTTTGAAAGTGGCTTCTGTGCGACAATGGAACTTTGCTGAAATGGGAAAATTACAAAATGTTTAAGACACCAGCTTCATGACTTTTTGGCCACTTGAGATGGACTGACTCCTATTCAATCATGTCAAATCCAAATTATCCTTCCATGCCACATGTGATATTTACTGTATAAATAAATATTTTGCTGAAATGGTTCAGTTACACTGCCCCCAAACTTTGGAACACACTACCCATTCATATTCGTCAGTTGGATTCTATTAACATTTTTAAATCACAACTTAAAACTGACCTCTTCAAATCTGCTTATTCATTGTAATTTTATTTATTATTATTATTATTATTATTTCTTTCTTTTTTTTCTCCGTAATTTTTTATGTATTAGTGTTTTATTGCTTGTGTTTCTGCTGTAAGGTGTCCTTGGGTGTCTTGAAAGGCGCCATCAAATAAAATGTATTATTATTATTATTATTATTAATGGTTGCCGAATTTAAACTGTCAAGCTTGAAAAAGGCTATAAAAATAGTACATAAAAGTCGCATGTCTTTTAAAGCTATTTGATTCATTCATTTTAATTCAAAGCTTCCCTTCAGCTGTGAGTCCTGGCAATTCTATTTAAATCGGAAATGGTGCTTTGAAATATTTGAAGCAGAAATTAGATTTGTGAGGTAAAGTGGAGATGAATTAATAGCTAACTAGATAAAAACTACATAAATAACATGAATGGATGATGACACCAAGTTCAATTTTGGTTGAAATATCCCTTTAAATTACCCTGGATGCATCTTCTCTTCTACAAGATTGTGAAGATTAGGTTAGTTTTTGTCAGGCCATTCTCAAGCTTTACTAAGAGCTACATTTAGCATCTCAACACGTACAAACACACTAACAAGAGACAGATGGAGGCTGCAATTTTCAAAGTTATGAGCCATCACTATGGCTTTAGAAAAGCTCTTTTCAGAGCAGAATACTTATTATTATCAACTCTTAGGGGTGAATTATCTCTGTATGCTTATATAAAACTTTATTCAGATGTCTAAATGTCAGATATTTGCAATGAAATTAAATTTGTCTGTTACCATGGCAGCTAGCCATCAAGAGGTAACAGGCCAACAGAGATCAGGGACGAAGGCTTTTATGACTCGACTGCAGTGGAGGAGAGGGAAGATAAGACAAGCAAATGCAGACCACAGGGAGTGAATCCATGTCAACCCAAGCATTACTGGCAAAGTGCATGAATCTGAATAGAAATGATTTTATAAAATACATCCGGTGATTCAAGCATATGAGGACACTAACAGACATTTTCACATTCAAGTCTAAAAGCTGATCTGTTGTGATGTTGACAAAGGACTTCTGCAAACTCAACAAATGTCATGCATCGGTTTGCTTAGTTTCGTTTCACTATTTCTTTAGTTTAAAGACAGTGAGAGTTTCGAAACATAGAAGTGTAACTTGTCCAGTGTTTCACTGTCACTAAATCTTAAAATCTTTTGTGCATGTGTTGTTTTTAATGCCTCAAACATGTATTTTTTTTTATGTTCCTAATTGATGTCACCAAGTTAACATTACTTGAAAGCGCAAGTTAGACTGGTAATTCTAAAAAAATAAAAATAATAAATGTTCATGAAGTTAAGTTTTTTATAAAGAAAACTTAACATAATTTGAATATAATTATATGATAGCATAAGATACAGCTGAAGTCAAATGTTACATATGGATGAAGTTTACATACACTTGATTCTTAATACTCTGTTGTTACCTGAATGATACCTGATTTTTTGGTTTTAGTGATAGTTGTTCATGAGTCCCTTGTTTGTCCTAAACAGTTCAACTGCCTGCTGTTCTTCAGAAAAGTCCTTTGGGTCCCACTGATTCTTTGGTTTTTCAGCATTTTTGTATTTGAACCCTTTCCAACAATGACTGTATGATTTTGAGATCCATCTTTTCACACTGAGGACAACTGAAGGACTCATGCAACCATTACAGAAGGTTCAAACGCTAACAGATGCTCCAGAAGGAAAAATTATGCATTAAAAAGCAGGGGTGTAAACTTTTGAACAGAATTAGTATGTGTATATTTTTTTTATTTTGCCTAAATATGATATTTTTTCCATTTAGTACTGTCCTTCAGAAGCTACAGAAGAAACTTCACAGCTGTGGATCATTCAGGTCACAAAACAGTATTAAGAATCAAGTGTATGATAACTTTTGAACAGGGTCATTTTTTTAATTCAAATATTATTTTCTCCTGTGGACTATGTAAACTTTTTTTGTGAAATATCTCATTCAAGGGAGTACTACATAAAAATACTATGCATTTTTGACTCTTATTTTGGTGAAATAATTAACATTTTGCATGATTCCGAAAGGTGAATGTAAATTTTTGACTTCAACTGTACATTCATTATTTTATTTAATGCATACTCAAAAAAAAAAAAAAAATACTTTTAATGATTAATGCTTGTAAAAGAGCTCTAATCATGTTTGCCTATGTGTCACTGAAGAAACTCTGAACCTCTTCTAACTTTGACCAGACTGTATCAGTGTCTTCAGGGCAGAAATGTTACTCTGGAGAACTAGGTCAGTCAGATCAAACGTGTAAAACAGGCCTTCTGCTCATTTACCATTCCTTACTTTCTCCTTTCTGTGACCTACCTGGCATCTGACTTACGTCATTAGTGATATCTGCAATCTGGAATTCTCAGATTTTTCTTGGATAAATAATCCTAAACACTTAAACTGACCTTAAAGGAAAGCCAGGGTATTATGACACATATGGCTTAATATAACATAAATGATGTCTCTTACTAAAATATGTAGTGGAAAACCCATGAAAGATTTAGGTTATTTAAAAAAATGTGGACTACGACGCCATTATGATGTTAAAAATGGTTGTGCTCAGTGAACTATTGGTGCTACCCATTGTTATTTTTCCCGTAACACAAGTCAGAATACGCAACTCTGGAAATAAAATACTGATTATAAGGTACTGAAAGAGGTGGCAATGGATATAAGTGTATGCTTAAACCAATGAGTCTAAACGCCCCCGATATCGAGTGAAATTCTCACTGAGAAACCCATGAATCCCACATTTAGTGGCTGCAGCATCATGACAAGCGTCAGCATGTTAACATACTGCCAGGATGGCATCTAGCGTTTCTTGTTTCTGCCATTTATAAGCTCTTTTAGTAGCTGTGGTCTACTAAAAGCCTCAAAGGCATCAGGACTAAAGTGGAAAGAACAAATACGCAGGTCTTTAGAAAGTTTTATTTGTTCACAGGCATGTTCCCATTCTTTGCTCCACTTCTTATAGCTAGGAAAAGCACTGAAGCGATTCTACAATTTTCTTGTTGCCCTTAGACTGAAAATTACAACCAAAAGCCGCACAATATGGCAACATATCGTATTGTGGTAAAAACAGAAATAATGCTCCCCATTAGGGCTGGACCAGAATATTCGAATATTTGAATATTCGTTCGGTGGGTTGGCATTCGATTTTAAATTTTGAGATTTGAATATTCGGTTTTTTTTTTTCATACACCTAGCATCCCCCGCGAAACGGTTCTCATTCGCGCTTAAATGAATGAAGAAGATCAGACTGCTGCGCCACTAACACAGAAACAACAACAACAAAAAAAAAGAGAGAGAGAAATTTAGTAATATTTAAGAGACAATATAAAGTACAGTCGGACCCACTTGAATGGTTGAAGCAAAACTAGGGCTGTGACTGTCGTAATGACAACCGTGCCTCTGCATTTAAATGCACGCAGTAAGCTGGCCGCAAAGCTCCAGCAAAATAATCACCATGAATGTGTCGGGAAAAAGTAAGAAGATATTTGAATTATTTATTAATGAACTAGTATTTGACAAAAAGATGAAGTGGACGACCCTGATGCCATTTGCTCATTGGACTCGCCTTTAATACCTAAATGCATTTGCATTAGGCCTATAGCTAAAGGAAGAGTTTTGTTTTCGATTTAAATTATTTAAATTATTTTTTATAGATTCGGATGATATATTAGTCTTACCCTTATGAGCAAAAATTAAGTTTCACATTGCGCTGGCTGGCGCTTCATGTTCTGCAAAGCGTGCTTATATCTATGGGTTTTAATTGAAATCGTGATGACTTGGTCGTTACTTTAAAAAACTAAAACTTAAATTTAACAAATAAAAAGTGTTCCAAATATATTTCTAAATTAACTTTATAACCTAAGTAAACGAAAATAAATGTAATCACTTTGCTATTAAAAACAACAGCTGTGTAATGGAGAAAGAGAAAACAGACCGGTTTCAGTCAGACTCGGGCCAGTAATTCTGATGAGCTGTCGGAGAAGGTCCGGGTGAGGTTTTAGTAATGTTTGCAACGAATGTTTGTTTAATAGCCGATTTAACACTCTTATTTAGGCTAGATTCATATTTAAATGTATTATTAATTTGATTTATTTTAGCGTTTTGTAGGCTGATTGTTCACTGAGGGAAGTGCTCAAATAAACACGCACGTTTGTTAAAAATGTTTGGGCCTCATTTATTTTGGGTTTCAAAATAATATACTCAGGCTATGTATTTTATATAGGCTTATATACACAAACGTTATATATAATGTATATATATTTATTAATAAATAATTTAGATATGAATAATTTATTTATATAAACACCGCGCCATTTTTTTCGTTCTTCTTTTTTAAACAGCCTACCCTTTACGGTGCCAGTAATCACTGTGCTAATTTCTGATTTGGGAGTGATTTGTTTGTTAAAAAATGTTAGGCTACCTTATTAAAAGTATTGCACTTAACAGACCTGTGTGTTTTGTATCACTAGCGCGGTGTCCGTTCATGAAGCATAAGCTCTGCCTGCGTGAGGCGCGCCGCATCCAACTAGCAATGTTCTATTACAATTTATTAATTCTGAACTTACACCAACATGCAACACTGCACTCCCTTGGGTCCACAGCAAAAATCGTTTGGATGTACTGTTCTCGAAATAATAAAAATGCAAACAGAAAGGTTTATTCCTGCCTTTATTAGAGAGAAGAATATGTTCAGCCCCTCCCACCGAAGCTTCGAATATTCGATGTTGATTACTACCGAAGCTTCGAAGCTCAAAAAATGGTATTCGGAACAGCCCTACTCCCCATAGTCCAAAACGATGTGCGTTATTTAAACAATGCAAGTCTTTCATACACTCTCAAAAAGGATGTGTTAATTTTTATGTTAATGTCTATTTTAGCACATTTTGTGTTGCTTTGTGTTAAATGTGTGTTAAAAACGAAAAAGAAAAAAAGAAAATATCCAACACAGCGTGTCCAACACAATATGTGTTAAATATCAGCCAATCACATTGCTGCTTGCTTCACTTCATGAGCCGTTATTCTACTGGGACAAGCAAATTTCCTCGTGCTTCAAGTTTTCATCGTCAGGACATAACTTCGATGTGTGAAGGTAAGAAATGTTTGTATTTGCCATTATACGTTTTTAAAATGTCTTTTGTGATAGTTTGTAGACGGTCGAAGGGGAATTGGCACATATATATGATAGCCGGAAAACTACCTCACGAATGCCGATACGAACTGCGGCCGCGCCTGCTGCACATCTCGACGGTGGGGGCTTATTTTAACAAGCTTTATAGTTTCTTTTGTTAGATTAATTGTGAACAGAATCGCTTTTAATTAATCATTGACACGTTGTAGTGCTTCACATAAGAAATGCATTCGTCCGTCGCGTCTTTATCTTTGAAAATGAACATTCGTGGTGCCATGTATTGTGCAAATTGCCCTAACGCTAACATAATCTCTGATGCTTAAGCTTTTCTTGCCTTTTTAGCTATCGCTATTTTACAATATTCGCTATGTGTAGCCTATAAATAACAAAAGTATCTTTATTTTACTCCTGCAGCTATGAATGGAAGACACTCCTGATGCGCTTGTGGCAGTTACTAACAAGACAGGAGACAAACGAGAGACTTCATCTCAGGACCCTCACCATCACTTGTATGCTGATAACCATATGTAAATAAAACGATTAATACTTAAGAGGTTGTCAAATACCAATTTTATTTTATTTTTTATGTACAAACTTTATAAACCATTAATAACTTTTAACTCAAGGAACTATTAAAATGTTGAAATGACTGTATTGTGCTTGTTTACCTCTCTTTTTAACCTTTTTGATTTTTTATGTAATTGTTAGTAGCAGGTTTAATAAATTGTGTTTAAACTATACATTAGTTTGCAGTGTCTTTATTGCATACAAAATTAGCTAAAAAATAACACATACTTGACACAAATTGTGTATTTATAACACAATAGTGTGTAGAAAAAAACAACACATTTTCTGTGTTAGCTGTAATAACACACGGGTTGAGTTAAAACTAACACAAAATGTGTTGTCCTTAACTAGACACAAAGGTGTGTTAAGAAACAACACAGGCTGTGTTGTTTTTAACACATCCTTTTTAAGAGTGTAGGTTTTCTGCTACATATTTTAGTAAGAGACAACATTTACATTATATTAAGCCATACAAGTCTTAATACTCGAGGTTTCCAATGACTTTTTATTTCAAATTAAGCCTGTCTAACACGTCATATATCCTCCTCCCAGTTATTATTTTTAACTTAATAATAACACATAATGAAAATAATTACACATAACAATAATTACTAATGCACATAAACATAACTGAAACTAACAGAATCTCTTTGCTCTCCCAAACCAAACCTGTTAGTTTACATACATTAAAAGTACATCATGTTTTCTCTGTACAACTAAAGCCTGATAGAGGTTTACACCCCTACAAATTGAATGTGTGTACTGAGATTGTATAATCCAACCCTGGATTATTGCTTGAGAGAGAGAGAGAGAGAGAGAGTGGTTAAGATAAAAAGATTAGAGTTAGCATGTGGCCAGTGGAAGTGACCTCACAGCAGGCCTATCATGTGAAGAGCTCTCAGCTTTTAAGTACAGAACAATTCTGTACACAGAAGACTTATAAAACCTCTTGTGTGTGTGAGTGAAATGCTTGTTCACATGCTTTACATAATGCTGAGATCTACAAAAACAATAGTGAACAATGAAACTATGAAATTGAAATCAAAACTTCCAGTGGAAACTTCTTTGTCAGATGATCAAACAAGTTGACTTGTTTTTAAAAGGCACACCTCATCATTTGCATTTAACAGAAAAAAAATAAGTTTCAGATGGAGAGAATAAGGAAATGAAAGAAGACAGCAGAGTAATATAAATAAAAGAGCTGAGATGGCAGTTTTGAACGCATTGTTTAAAGTACAACCCAATGCAGCTGCATACACACTTTAGTTATTACACACACACACACACACACACACACACACACACACACACACACACACACACACACACACATTACACAAAGAGTCAGAGTGTCAGTTTTCAGCCCTCATAGGAAAGCCAGTGTTTTGTAAACTCAAATGTAATCTGAAATCAAACGTTCAAAGGCAAGGACTAGAAGGGAAACAGGTTTTTCTATTGGCAATCCCCTAAGATAAACGATAAGACTGAACTGGTTAAACTGCATACACAGGCTGTGACTATGCATACTCTTCAGGGTTTCCTACACAAATCTCTTTTCGCATCATCCTACATACTGAACAAAACAATTTTTTATAACAGCGTTATTACAATACAGTTTATTAATTGTAATAAAAACTTTAGTATAAATAATAAAACAAATACAAATCCATTCAAAATCAAATACTCTCTATAGAAGGTACTTCTTTTGAATGATTTACTTTGATACTGTTAAAAATGTACAGTCAAGCAAAAATTATTCAGACACCAGATATAATTTTATATTTTTTTACTAAGTGAAGATTGCAAAAATAAAGTAAATTCTGACATATTATAGCCAAAAAATCTTCATACAGTGGACTACCAGTAAAACTGATACAAATTTGGGACCAAAAATTTGATTTGACACTTTGACCTGACTATGTTTTGTTACATACCTCTCTATCAAAGTTATCTGAAATGATCAAGATTGTCATATTTTATTACCATTTTCTAAACTATATTGAATAAACTTTGATCATTTTGAAATTTTGAAGGTGTCGGAATAAATTTTGTTCTGACACAGTTTAACTCTTGAGTTCTTGTCATTTTCTTCAAATTTTCAATAATGTAAGAAAATTGGAAGGTGTCTGAATACATTTTAGTTTGACTGTAATTCATTTGTGGACTAGCCTTCCTGATTGCATTTGGGGTTCAGACACACTCTCTATGTTTAAATCTAGATTAAAGACACATCTCTTTAGCCGAGCATTCACATAATGCATCTCATAACCTCGTACTTCAGTTACATCTGTTCAAATGCACATTAACATTCTTTAGCTTGGTCTGAACACATAATTATTGCTTGGTTGGAACAGCAGCTTTCTCTGTTTCTGTTCCTGGGATTTACATCCCGTGGTAACTAGGAATTACACAAGCTTCAGTCTGGATTCAGAATACCCGAAAAGACATTGATTGCAAGTTTTGCAACATATAATCGTTACTGTTAATAGTGTTCATCATCTGTTTGATTACATCATTTACTGATTTTACCACACATCTTTGCCATACGTACAATCAACTTGACATACAGTAGTGACCACTAGTAAGCTACTATATACTGTTTATTGTAGAAACCTTTTCTGTACGCTGCTTTGCAACGATTTGCATCGTCAAAAGCGCTATACAAATAAACTGAAATTAATTTGTTATTATCAAGACAAATTTGTTTTGACCCAGTTTACTACCTCTTGAGTTCTTGCCATATTTTATTACCATTTTCTGAACTACAGTGAATAAAGTTTGAAAATGTAAGAAAATTTGAAGGTGTCTGAATAAATTTAGATTTGACAGTAATTCATTTGTGCTTATCAAGACAAACTCTGAGTTCTTGTCATATTTTCTTCAAATTTTCTAAACTATAGCGAATAAACTGATCATGTGAGAAATTTTAAAGCTGTCTGAATACATTTTGGTTTGACAGTAATTCATTTGTGATTATCATGATAAATTTGTTATGACACAGTTTCACTCTTGAGTTCTTGTCATATTTTATTACTATTTTTTTTACTACAGTGTACAAAGTTTGATAATGTAAGAAAATTTGAAGGTGTCTGAATACATTTTTGTTAGACTGTAATTCAATTGTGATTATCAAGATGAATTTGTTCTGACAGTTCAGTTTAACTCTTGTCATATTTTCTTCAAATTTTCTAAACTATAGTGAATAAACTTTAATAATGTAAGAAAATTTGAAGGTGTCTAAAATTTTGGTTTGACTTTAATTCATTTGTGATTATCAAGATTTAATTTGTTCTGACAGTTTAACTCTTGAGTTCTTCTAATATTTTATTACCATTTTCTAAACTATAGTGAATAAATTTTGATAATGTGAGAAATTTTTAAGGTGTCTGAATACATTTTGGTTTGACAGTAATTAATTTGTGATTATCAAGACGAATTTGTTCTGACAGTTTAACTCTTGAGTTCTTCTCATATTTTATTACCATTTTCTAAACTATAGTGAATAAATTTTAATAAAGTAAGAACATTTGAAGGCGTCTAAAATTTTGGTTTAATTGTAATTAATTTGTGATAATCAAGACAGATTTGTTCTGACATACTGTAGTTTAACTCTTGAGTTCTTGTCATATTTTCTTCACATTTTCTAAACTATAGTGAATAAACTTGGAAGGTGTCTGAATAAATTTGGGTTTGACTGCAATTTATTTGTGATCATCAAGATTAATTTGTTCTGACACAGTTTAACCATTTTCTAAACTATAGCGAATAAACTGTGATAATGGGAGAAATTTGTGGTGTCTAAATAAATTTTGGTTTGACAGTTTTTTTTAATAATATGAATGTCTTTGTCATTGTCACATGACCTACAGTGTCAGTTGCGTTGCTTCACTGCCATTTCCAACAACTTCTTTATGGCCTCATGGGATAGTAAAGTGACTACTAAATGCACACTTCAGTATCTCTCTAGAGTTAGTAGGTCTTAAGCAGTAGTATTTTATGAGTACTGTGAATTTTGACATACTGCTCTTTTCACATACTTATTTCGCCTACTGTATAGTACACTCAAAAATAAAGGTGCTTCACAATGCCATAGAAGACCCCTTTTTGTCTGAATGGTTCCATAAAGAACCGTTAACATCTGAAGAACCCTTCTGTTTCATAAAAGGTTCTTTGTGGCGAAAGAAGGTTCTTCACATTATAAAAAGGTAAGAAAGAGATGGTTCTTTAAAGAACCTTTGACTGAATGGTTCTTTGTGGAACCAAAAATTGTTCTTCTATGGCACTGCTGTGAAGGAAGTCAGTGATTTATATTATATTTATTGTCACATGTCATTATTATAATTTCACATTACTCATTTGTAAGTTGTGGCTGCACTTTTTCACAAGCGCAATGAGATATTACATACTTAGGTAAACAAGAACTGTATTTATATAGTAGCTAGGCACAAAGTCCATAACACAATTCCCACAATCAAAATGCCTGAAAAGATGTGTTCACTCACTCCCTAGAGTAGATTTGTTCTCTCTTTAACTTCATTGGGAATGAGAGACACACCAGGCGGGAGACAGGCAGTTGTGCAGCTGTGTTAATGTGTGTGTGTGTACCTGGTATTCATCACGTTGTGGGGACCAAATGTCCCCACAAGGATAGGAATACCAGTAGATTTTGACCTTGTGGGGACATTTCTTAGGTCCCCATGAGGAAACAGGCTTATAAATCATACACAATGAGTTTTTTGATGAAGTAAAAGTGTGCACAATCTCCTGTGAGGGCTAGGTTTAGGTGTAGGGTAGGTGTAGGGCGATAGAAAGTATGGTTTGTACAGTATAAAAACCATTACGCCTATGGAATGTCCCCATAAAACATGTAAACCCAACATGTGTGTGTGTGTGTGTGTGTGTGTGTGTGTGTGTTGGCTAAGCTCTAATCCAGTCAAAAGAGCCCTGCTTTAGAGGTAATTTAATAAAACCAATAGCAAAACCACACACATATAAACAGCCAAATCCTTTTTCCAAGCAAAGGGCACCAAGCATAAAACAGATTTTATATCTGCTTGTATTAACTACTAGGAAAGTGTTAAATTCACAAGAAATAAAATAAAAATAATTGGTTGAAATGTGTGGATAACTGCATGTCATGGTTTCTCCGGGTATTTCTTCTCCAACTCTGGAATGCACTGCAGGAAACAGTTATGTTGCAATGAGGAAGTCACAAAAGAAAAAAACAAACAAACAAAGCTTTCTAGAAGTTCACTCTAGTGTAACAGGAAGAAACATTACTGATGGACTAGATGTCTTACGTTTACAGTAAAAATAAATGTTGTACTTTATCGTTGTAATCATCTGGATGTTTTTCTCTCTAGTGTCAAGGCTGCTTAATTCATTGAATGAATAATTAAGATTAATACTGATGAAATCATTTCAATTAATTAAAGTGTTTCATTGAGAGTTTCTCCTGTAAAGTTTTCTTGTACATTTGAGTGCATACAATCGCTGACATTTCTGGCTTGTACATAAATGGTGAATTAAAGGTGTTTAAAATAGTCTATAGTCTAAGTCTGAAGCTGATTCACAGACCCCAAGGAGCCAGAAACTACATAATGTTTGGCAGACTTTCTTTATGACATAAATATTGGTATTTATATGCAGAGTAGAACAATAGCATCTTCTGGTGTTTAGAAATCACAGTATCACAATATCTTACTTCCTTTATATTACCTCACTGGGTGGGTCAAGAGTCTTGAGCACTGAATAGGTACTGTTGACATGTAAATGTTTTTAAATCATTTGTTAGTATGGAACAACTGCTAGAAAGACTGTGCTTTTGTGTAAAAGTGTTTTTCTGTTAATTGAAATGTCTGTGATAAAATGCCTATTCATATTTATTTTATACTTATAAGCTACACATTCACATTATTCATTGTATAGTCATTAATTACTGTCTAATTCCTGATCCTTAAAATAAAGTGTTACCCAACTTTTTATCCCACAATAATTTTTTTTCTCAGAATTGAGACAAACTCACAATTCTGACTTTTTTTCTCCGAAATGCAATATAAACTCGCACTTACAAGCTGCAGAATTTTGAGATATAAACTCACATTTGTGAGTTATGAAGTTAGAATTGCGAGATAAAGTCACAATTGTGTGATACAAATTTGCAATTCTCACTTTTTTCTTTAGAATTGTGAGATATGAACTTGTAATTGCGAGTTATAAGGTCAGAATTGCATGATATAAAGTCACCATTCTAACTTTTTTCCTCAGAATTGTATAATACAAACTCCTAATTATGACTTTTTTTCTCAGAAAAACAATATAAAGTTATGCTGTCAGAATTGTAAGATATAAAGTCACAAACTGACATTTTTCCTCAGAATTGCGTGATGCAAACTTGCAATGACTTTTTTTCTCAGAAATACGATATAAACTCACAATTGTCGTGAAATTGAGTCATGAAGTCTGAATTGTGAGATATAGCCACAATTCTGGCTTTTTTCTTAGAAATGTGACATAAAATTAGCAATTCTAACTTTTTTCCTCAGAATTGTGAGATATGAACTTGTAATTGTGAGTTAAAAATTCAGAATTGCAAGATAAAAACGCAATTCTGACTTTTTTCTCACAATTGTGAGTTTATATCTCACAATTCTGACTTTTTCTCAGAACTGTAAGATAAACACACAATTGCGAGTTATAAGATTTTGAGGGAAAAAAAGACTTATACATTCTCAAAATTGAATTCTCACTTCACACACACACACACGCACTTGCAATTCTGAGAAAAAGTTATAATTGTGAGTTTCTCTCTCATGATTCTGACATTATAACTCGCAATTGCGAGTTTCTCACAATTATGAGAAAAAAAAGTCAGAATTGCGAGATAAAGTCACAATTACCTTTTTTTATTCATCATTTTTGTGTTTTGGAGAAAATACATTTATTTTTAAAATAAAAATGTCACCACTCAAAAACTGTCCCCCTTCAGTTTAAATAGGCATGACAGATCTAGTAAGTTTTTTTTTTAATTCCAATTAAATTTCCTTTCAAAACACAGCTAGATGTACCAGTTCTTGCTTAGTTTAAAGTAGAGAAAAGAAAGAAATGCCAAACAGTATGAAGCCCTTCCACATGCAGTGCTATAAACTATCACATTTGTTAATGAGGTCAGTTCATCTCTTATCAAGCTCATCAGGATCAGACACTGAAACCCACAAGGTTTCTTCAGACTATGGAGAAACATGCTCACAGAAATTAAAGAGATCATTTAACTGCAGTCTCAAAAGCAAAAACAGGCATGTGGCACTCTGACTTATAAGCAATCTGGAACACAAGAAATAACTGTGCCTTGAATTCCTTGTGTAAACATAACCATTCACGAGCTATCCGTTATCGCACTGTTGTTACTTCTAACACACATATCTGCATGAAGACACATAAATACTCGGGTGTGTCCAACATGTGGGTCCTGCAGAAACTTGCTCTGTCAGCTAGTCATGTGACTAAGTATATTGAAACTCAAGGGCCAGAGGGCAAAGACATGTTTTCACTGTAGATCAGTTCGACTGCACTCAAATTTCATAAAAACACACAGGCAAAGTATTATACAGACGCAATGGCTATAGCACCTACACAGAGACATCAAAAATGCGATGGCATGATGTCAGGAACAACTTCCTGTACTTTATCTGTACTCACACAAGAACTCAAACTCTTCAGTTACAAAGAAAATAAACCTTTCTTAAATAGCATAAGTAAACCAAGCGACATTTAATATATGTTTATGTAAAATAAATGTTTAACTGTACATTCCCCTTTCTGAATCTGCAAAATGTTAATTATTTCACCAAAATAAGAGGGATCATTCAAAATACATGTCATTGTTTATTTAGTACTGACCTGAATAAGATATTTCACATAAAATATGTTTACCTATAATCCACAAGAGAAAATCATTTCTCAAATTTCAAATTCTTTGGTTTTCCGACATTTTTTTTTGTGTGTATTTGAACCCTTTCCAACAATGGCTGTATGATTTTGAGATCCATCTTTTCACACTGACGTCAACTGAGAGACTCATATGCAGCTATTACAGAAGGTTCAAATGCTCACTGATGCTCCAGAAGGAAAAAACATGCATTGAGAGCTGGGGGTGAAAACTTTTGAACAGAGTGAAGATGTATACAAAACCAAAATGAACAACTATAACTAAACAAAAAACACAACTGTGGATCATTTAGGTAAGAACACAGTATTAAAAATCAACTTTTGAACCAAGTCATTTTTATGAATTCAGCTATTATTTTCTCTTGTGGACTATATGTAAACATTTTTTATTTGAAACTTCTTATTCAGGTCAGTACTAAATAAACAATAACATGCATTTTGTATGATCTCTCTAATTTTGGCAAATTAATGAACATTTTGCGTCAACTGTAATTTTAAACTTTCCCCTCAGTTTGTAAAAAGCATTCAGGAATTGGGTTAAAGCAGTTATAGGTCAGTGACAAATAAGAGTGTCCACAATAAAGAAAAGGGAAAAAACATTTAAAACTAGTTTAAAACACACTTGCCACGTTCTTAGAGATAGATTCATGTTGGTTTTGCATTGCTTAAAAAAAAAAAAGAAAGAACTTTCATCATTGTCAAGAAAGATTTCTAAATGGCAGGTTTCTAAATGTTAACTAAAGGTCACGTGGTGTAACAAAGTATAAAAAGCAAGCATTAATATTTCCTTGCACATTTGGGAACGCAAATTAAATCTGTTTTTCAAAAAAAGTATTTTTAACTAATTTAATCTTTTTTTTTTTTTTGGAAAACACTCACAAAATACATATTTTAGCATTCCAAAGGAATGTTTTGGCTTGTATGCTTCCATTGTAAGTTCATTACTGTGGAGCCCCCTTTGTTCGCTTTTACAAACTCTCTGATGCATCACAATTGCTTTCTGTGGAAGTAAACAACGTCAGATGCTGTCCACACCACCTCAATTTTATTAAACCTGGAACATTCCTTTAATTTGTTTTCCACCCGTACACACATCTCTTCTAATACAGTAGGAAGATAAAATACCAGATCCACCCTCATCCATCTTCTGTCTTCGCAAGAGAGCATTCTGGGGCACAGCCAGTTCCACAATCTTATTTGTGGCACACACACACACACACACACACACACACACACACACACACACACACACACACACTAATACAGCAGTAAGTTATGGCCACATCGGACAGTGTCACAACAGGGACAGAAACACTAATAACTCTGAGTGAAACTGAGAGAGTGTGTCATCACTGCAAGCACTTGACATGGCCAGCACCGCTGATGGGAGTGTTCTAGTTTTTTTTGCTTAGCATTGCATCAGTTCAATATCCTGACATGCTGCACTTGCTGGTGAGGGAGTTGAGAGGGGATTCTACGGGTTACCCTGGAAACAACAGGAATGCAGAACACCCATGACCACTACAACGTCCTCAGAACAACAAGCACATTCTAAAGCGTTTAGAACGTGTGCACGTGGTAGTTATATTTTGGGAATAAAATTGTCCACTGAAGTTAGGCAAAAATGAGTTTTTTTTTTGTCTTTGCTGACATCCTTAAAGATAAAAAAATGATTTATTTAAATATTTTTGTTAACTAACACAACAATAAGGATTTTCCCTGCTTACCCATTTAGGTTAGTAGGCCAAATTCCTACATGACTGCCAACATTTTCACTTGTCCAAAGACCAAAAGTAGCCCATTTCTTATTTTGAAATACATAATGAACACATAACTTCCTATCTGTTATCCTCATATTGCAAAACATGACAAAAGTAAAAATATATATATATAATTTTAGAACTAAGGCTGTCGAATGATTAATCACAATTAATCACATCCAAAACAAAAGTTTGTTTTTAAATAAAGAGTGTGTGTGTACTGTGTATATTTATTACGTATATATAAATACATGCATTAATGTATCTATTTAGGAAAACTGTTATATTTATATATAAAAGAACATATGTGTGTGTATTTGTATATACATAATAAATATTATTTTGGATGTGATGAATCACTGCACAGCCCTATTTATAACACATACTCATAAAAAAGGTAATTTGTTTTTTTTTTATCTAAACATTTATGTGTGTGCATTTATT